>NW_010255901.1:0-11014 GCF_000690775.1 Eurypyga helias
CGGAGGACACGTAGTTGGCACCCAGGTTTCGGCGGCCTGGGGAGCTGGCAGTCCTCTGGGCACCTCGGGCGGCGGTGGAGGCTGCCTGGGGTTGGCTTTTCCGTTTTCCTTCCTGCTAGCCTGGGGGACAAGCCTCCCTTTGCCTTAGCTGAGCAGCGTTCCCTTCCTCTGTAGTGGCCTCTGCCTAGAGGCCACTGACCTGTGTTGGCAAGGTTCGTATTTCCCCTGGGGATACAAGGAAAGGGGATGGAAGACACCGACTTTGCAGCTGGCAGCTTTGGGGAGGGAAACTCGGGTCAGGGTGCTGCAGATCAGAGCAAGCCTGGCCGTGACGCGTGTGGAGGCTCAGCACTGCTGATGTTGCGTTCCGCTTGGAGTGCTGCCGTGATGCTGCTACTTGGCCCGTCGCTACTTCAGATGATTTCTTGTCGCTGTGTGCAAGGTGTTTACAAAGCTAATGGCACTGGTAGTTTGGGTATTTTGCAATACAGCCAAGAGTACCCAAATTCAGCCCATCAAATTTGTGGCCTGCAGGTTGAGAAACTGATTAGGGTGACTGCGCACTGTCCCTGTTTCAAAACTCTCACTCATTACAGTAATAGTTTTTTGCAGGGTAAATTTATGGGGGAGAACATTCCATGGAATCACAGACTGGTTTGGGTTGGAAGGGACCTTAAAGACCATCCAGTTCCAACCTCCCCACTTTCAATTTAAACCCATTACCCCTTGCCCTGTCACTACAGGCCCTTGTAAAAAGATGCCTCCCCCCAGCTGACATTGCCCCAGCTCTTAATGCACCCCAGACTTCGTATTTTGTGCCTTTTGAAGTGTTTGGGCAGGGGGAACTTCACAGAAAATTATTTTAGCAGTGTTTCTTCACACAGCAGTTGGTTAGGGGTTGATGAGTTTTTTTGAATCCTTTTGCTGGCTGCTGTAGGGTGGTGTTTGCAATGGCAGTTTTCTTGTACTAATTGAAGCAGTGTATTGGCCTAGAGCGTTTCCTGTTGAATGCCTTGTCTGTCTTTTAGCTGAGGAGAGAGGAGTGTTAATTCAAATTTAAATATGTTCATATGCGTAAGGTACTTAAAGTAATTGCTTTTAAACTGCTGGCAGAAACTTACATACTGAGCATTGCTTAGACTTACTCTGAGACCTCTTGCACCTCCTCCCAGCAGCTTGGAGCTTTCCAATTGCATCTTCTGGTTTCGTAATATTAAAGCTACATGGATTTGGCTCAGGATGAGCGTGCCTTTGGAACTGGTGCATTTTACTTCTTTATATCGACAAGTAATTTCAGGTTCCTGTGCACAGCTGGCTTTGGGATTGAGGGAATGGGATTTGACTGGTATCTTTTGTTGCCATCTGTGTTCATTGTGAAAGTACTCTCCAAAGAGGGTTTCAATATAGAAAGGAAGTCTACTGCTGTCTTCAAATAGCATAGTATTTGGTTTTGTTTACAGTGCGAACAGCAAGTAAGAGAGGTCAGGCTTTTAATGGAGTGTTTGTATAAATGTTAATTCCACATATGACTGTTTCCACAGCTCTGAAGAGGTCACTTTCTAGTTAAAGATGGCTGCTGATACTTCAGTTGAAATACTTAAAGTTCTTGAGAATGAAATACTTCAGACTACCAAGGTGGTGGAAGAACATCTGGATGCTGAAATACAGAAGCTGGACCAAATGGATGAAGATGAATTGGAATGCCTTAAACAGAGGAGGCTTGAGGCACTGAAAAAGGCCCAGCAGCAGAAACAAGTAATTCTTGTTGTAATACAGACTCTTGATGCAAATCCTAGGGAAAGTGTACATGAGCTGTGTGTTTTGGGATTGGTTTTATGTTTTGGGTTTTTTTCCCCTCCTTCATCTTTCTCTAGTTACTCATTTTAAATTATCCTGCAAAGCAAGTGTCTGTCCAGGTGTGCATGCTGTGTGTTTAACAGGCGGAGAGAGGAACCTGTGTGATTGTTTACAATAAGGATAGGATAAAGAGTCTCTAGAAAGATTTGAGTCCGTATTCACTGAAAATTGTTCTCTGGAAGCATAAGTCTTGTAGGCAACATAATCATAAGCCTTTAGGCTCCTTAAGCTTCTGAATTCTGGAGCTTATTAGTTATGGCATGTAAGTGATGCATGCTCTTCTCTTAAGGTATTCCGTAGAAGAACAATACAGGGTCTTTCCCTGTACCTAGGGTGGACTCATTTGTCCTACTCCTTTTAACCCAGTGAAATGTTGTCTGTGTATGACTGCTCGTTTCTTCTTGCAGGAAAGAAATTCTGCATTAGTCCCTCATACCTCATGCTAAATTGTGGTCTCTATGCTTCCCAGAAAGTCTCCTTGAACATAGTTTTGGTAACATACGGTGTGAGATGTGAATTGTAAATAGAGAAGCCATAGGTTTCTTAGCTGGCTCCATCTAAGCAAACCTAAACAAAGGAATAGTCTGGCTTGGGAGGGAAGTGACTGGGTTGAAAGGAGATTTTCTGGCTGTGGTAGAACCCATAAGGCAATGGGAATGCAGTAAAATGCCATGGCATGGTTGGGATGCTGGAGAACAGGCAGTGTTAGCAGCTTTGGTTCTCTAAACACGGAAGTAGAGAAAGCAGCACACTATTTGCTTGTCTCTAGAAGTTCAGTTTGTATTTGATTCTAGTGTTTTCCTTTTTCAGAAGTCTTAGCTCTTGGATGGGAACATGTGGTAGTTCTCATACCAAAACTTTTTCATGTCACTTGATCTTAAGTCACTGTTGCCATGCATTTTCAAACACGAATTTGAAGCAGGACACTTCTTGGCAAAAGGAGCAAGGTGCCATGCTGTTCTGGAGCAGGCTTGTGCAGAGGGGAATTAATGCGTACCCACTGTCGAAGGATAAGTCAGTTCTTGATTTGCATCATGACTCCTTCATGTGCTCATACTTCTATGCATTTTTAATGTGTGCAGTGTTCAGGAAATGCTTTCTTCTATCCTAATTTAACTTACAGGGAATTTTTGGTTTGTCAGGAAACTTTTTTCTTCTTTTTTTTTATTCACTATGCCAAGACAGAACTTGCAAGATCAAGAACAGTGATTTACCTAAATTTCCAAAACACACACACACCCTGGAAATTAAAGATTTTTGTGAAGTTCTGTCATACTGCACTGCTTGTTATCATTTAGCTTAGTCCGTACTTAGGTTTAATACGCTACAATTAACTTTTAGTATTGTAGAAGCTGGGGTTTTTCTTAAGTGCATTTGTTGAAAACCTAGAAGGTTAGCTTTTCCAAAACTATTTGCACACGTAATCAGGCAGTTTTTGAAGTTGCCTGTAAACCTTGCCTTGTGAAATTCTTGTTTCTCCATATGTTTTGTGACTAATGGTATGCATGTGTGTTCCAAATGGTTTTCTGGAAGCCTGGCTCATATTGATACCTTCAGTTTGTATTTGATAAACATCATCTGTTGCAGGTGAGTTGGTAGGCTTTTTTCTCGCTGATTTTTTTCATAGAGAGAAAAATTAGCAGAAATCCATCTTATACATGTAATGACTTGAACTGGTTTTAGACAATAGTTGTTTGAGTGTACAAAAACATTTTAAACAGAGTAACCCAGGCTGTCGATCAGCAGTTTTCAGATGCTGAGAGTTTTCTGGTGGTGTTCTCTTTGAACTAGTCTAGTCTCACCGAGAGGCTGCACTACAGAAAGTTAGGCAGCTCTGTGTAGTATTTGTATTTCCAGGTAAGCAAGGTAGCTCTACTGCTCAACCGCCCATTTCCTGTTGAGAAAGAGACAGCCCAAAAGTATTGTCTAGCCTGGTGGCATTTGCGTATTTTCAAAACAGAACTAAAGGGGGAAGTAATTTGTTTCTGTCTAGTACTGTATGAAGTGGGTTTCCACTACAGGGCCTCTCTTTTATTTTTCTTAAAAGGTGTAGAGCTTGCATGATGGGTGTAGGATGATCAGAGTCCATACTGATTATTTCCTTTTATGTTTTCCAAAAGGAGTGGCTTTCAAAAGGACATGGAGAATACAGAGAAATCCCAAGTGAGAGAGACTTTTTCCAAGAAGTCAAAGAAAGTAAAAACGTGGTTTGTCACTTCTATAGAGATACAACTTTCAGGTATAGTAAATAAGCTACACTCGAGAAACCTTTTGTTTATAGATGTCTGCAAACCCAGATGTGTTCTTTTGTTCTTTCAAATCCCACAAAGAAATAGGCATCTTTAGAACCATTCAAATTCTTTCGTTTTTCTAAGTCATGCTCCCTTCTCAAGACATTTGATTTAAAAAAAAGAATTTCCATTCCAATTAATCTGGACACGAGTTGACAGTGATCAATACTCTCTTACATAGTTGGTTAGTGTACAAACGTTAAACTTCTTTGACAGTATTTGAGAGAGTGCTGTGTGTCTTTATTAGTTTGGTTTGAGGGAGCCAGGGCAGTAAATGCTCCGTACGTAAGCAGTATTTCAAAAAGGTCACTTCCGTTACTCCAGATGGAGATATTCTGGACAGTTTGGCAAACAAAAACGTAAATAGAAACTTGCCTAGGCATCTTCAGGGTTTAACCTTTTGCTATAAAAGGATCTGTTGGTACCAGTTGCAGCTGCTTTCCCTTTGTGATTATGTCACTTTTCTAGGGTGTGAGAGACTTAGATGTGAGAATATGTCCCGACTCAGAACAGCATCCTAAAATAAGATCTCCCACTTCCCTTGGAAGAACTTCACAAATTCTGGGTTGTAGGCTGTTCCTCGGTGGGTCTGTCCCAGTCTCTTCTGTTAAAATGCAGTTGCAAAGTAGAGTCGTTTGTTGGAGGAGGAGCCAGTTGTCCTGGTGTTGGTTGGTTGTGTCAGTCCCCTGCACCCCAAGGGGTTATGTTCTCTCCAGCTTACAGAACGCAAACTGAAACAGCCTCAGTGTGAGAACTTGGAAGAGGTCAAAGGTGGATTATGGGGTGATATATCTGCACCCTACATTTTCTAATTTAAAAGTTTCAGAAATATCTGAAGCAGTTGTATTCAGCTAGCTTTCACTCAGTGAAGTTGAAAGACTGTCTCTGTGAATAAAACAGCTTAGAACAGGTTTGGGTTGTTTGGTTCTTGAACCAACGAAGTCTGTAGACTGGGATGGGAGGAATAACTTTTAGTTCTTTGTGAAACATGTCATGCTGACCTCCAGCTTGAAGCTGCTGTGTCAGGTGTTACCAATACCAAGTTGCTTTCATCCTTGGCCAGTCCAGCTTTTTGATCTACTCGGCTCTCCTCTTGAGTGAAAGGACAGTCACATCAGAGTTCATGCAGCTAAGCCAAACCACCACAGTCGAGAAAGTTGAGAGTGCAGCTGACAAGTCCACAAATCTCTGCCATCTGACAAGTGTGTTGAGCAGCTGGTGTTACTGTCCCTTAGCTGAGAAACAGTAATTGTATGCTCACTCCTGTTGCAACAGAGAAGTGAAACGTTTTTGCCTGCAGCACTACTGAAGCAGTCTGTGCAAATCACACTGGTTTTCTCCTTCTTTCTCTGCAGGGAGTTACTGCATCTCAGCTGCAGATGTAGTGACTGAATAAACCCAAACCTCTGTAACCTGTTGAGCGTACTTTTCTGAAGATAGAAAGTTCATTACAGAGAAATTTTTCCAGTTGACAGGCAGTGAAACTAGAGCAGGAAGAACATAGGTCAGAGGGAAATTTCATCAATAATGCAGGCCTCAAGAAATGAGAGAGGCTTTCAGGTGTATGTGGGAGTAATTAGGAAGAAGTAAGAGAAACGGCTGGTGTAATTGTGCAGCAAAGGTGCTCCAGGCTGTTATTCTATTAGTCATTAAATTCAGCTTCTTTTGACACACGGCTTCTCTTGAGTTCTTAATCACAAAGGTTATATCTGAGGAATTAACGTGATAGAACTAGCTCTTTACTGTTCCTTTTAAACTTTCTCTAAGATACATGTTCTTCAGCTTATTGATTCTAACACTTGATATATTTTTTCTTTCTTCACAGGTGCCAAATAATGGACAAACACTTGACTGTGTTGGCAAAAAAGCACATCGAGACAAAATTCTTGAAGTTAAATGCTGAAAAGTCTCCTTTCTTGTGCGAGAGACTGCGCATCAAAGTAATTCCCACTCTGGCACTAGTGAAAGATGGAAAAACACGAGACTATGTTGTGGGCTTTACTGATCTGGGTAACACCGATGACTTCACTACAGAGACCTTAGAATGGAGGTTAGGCTGTGCAGATGTAATTAATTACAGGTAATTAATTGTTCTGTCATTGTTTTATTTTCAGATACAGTACAAGGAGAACATGCTTGCAGACAGGAGAACCTGATAAAGTTGGTAACTTGGATACATTGTGTGCTTAAGACACATGAGAGTTTAATCCAGTTACTCAATCCCTGTACTTTGGCAAGGGAAGAAGGAGAGTAGCTCTTTGGGAAGGTATTGAGACATTATAATGAGCATTACGTTGTCCTTTTTGTACAGTAATTAAAATAAACGAGAGGTCTTGCTGTGAGGTGTACAGAGTTGCTCCACTGCTTGGATACGGCCCCTGAGTCATACATCTGATATAATCCTTTCTAAATCAGCTAGAGATGCTTAGATGGCACAGTTACAATGTCGTAAAGTTTGGGCATGTGTAATCCACTTCAGAGAAAAGTGAGCCAGTCATACTTAAACTGCGTCTTAGTCTGTGCTGCATACATGAATGTGTTTTTAATGAGCAGCACAGAAGGTGCGAAGACGTTGCAGAAGCGCAAATAACCTATTTGCGTAGCAGTACAGTACAGGGATCGTAAATGCCCACACTCAGGATTACAGGGTAGAAGATCTCTGTCACCATGATTGCCTAATTTTACAGGAGAATCATTTACCAGAACATTGTGCTTTGCTTTCCAGTGTGGTCAAAATGTCATCTTTATCTTTTTAGGTTAATTTTGGTCTTTTGTTTTGAATGTCTTAAGCTTTTTTTTTTTTTTAAACTTCATTATCCACATTTATTTCCATGTCCAATTTCCAAACGTTGGGAAGAGGTATTGTGACTTAAAAGCAAAGAAGCTACTGTTCAGTTTAGCTCAGTAGCTGTTGAACTCCAGATGAAGTGACTGAAATGAAAACTGATTGATCAAAACCAAGTGGTAATACCCACTTCCCAGTGCCGTAACAAGCAAATATGCAGAGGGGTCAAAGGCATCTGGGATATATATTCTAGACAGCAACAGCCTTTTGTGGGAGAAATCTTTCAGTGGAGTTGTACCAAGCTGTATTGAATTTGCTAAATGTTAGTACATTGGCTAACGGGCTAATTTTCCTTCCTCCTTGTCTCTACTAGTGGTGTGTATTCCGCTCTTAGCTCCTTGTGGGGTGGGCAGGTGTTTCGTTCTTTGTTCATTTTGCCACATCCTTGAGTTTGGTATTTTGGCTTTGCCAAGTGAGCCACGATACCCGCACAGCCGAGGGCACCCATTCCAGGAGATGTCCCTTTATGTACAAGTGTGGTGTTTCCACATCCCTCTGAATGTAGCGTCTTGCTCTCTGGAGTTCTGACAAGGAGATAGTCCTCCTCAGAGCCTAGAAACAGTTCTTTCCCTTCCACCTGGAGGGTAGCAGATGGGGAAAGGATATGCTGTATTTAGGGGAAAACTGCCCAGCTCACATTGTTTGACCAAAAAGGATTGGTCAAGTGGTGTATTGACTTCCTGTTTTATTGACTTCCGGCTGACATGTACCGAGCCAGCGATCAGTGTACTGTACATCTAGGATCAACATCAGCAAAATACTGTTTACAAAATGTTAATACCTACAAATTTCTAAACACCCTTCTGTAGCTCATTCCAGAAGGTTCTAACTGCTCGCTCACTTCCCAACACTTAGGTGCAAACCCCTCATAGGTCCTGTGCGTGACAGTGCACACACCCTGTTCTGAGCGGGGGGCGGAGCATGATTTACCCCCACCCCCCGGCGCACCCCCGTGGTGGGAGATGTGGGTGCAGGTCCTGTGCGTGACAGTGCGCACACCCTGTTCTGAGCAGGGGGCGGAGCACGATTTACCCCCACCCCCCGGCACACCCCCGTGGTGGGAGATGTGGGTGGTCCAGCTTTGTGTGAGCACCTGCAGTCCCCAACCACCCGTGGATCCATGTGTTGGTGAGAAAGCTCCCCCAGGGCCACACACGCACTGAGGCATGAGTCCCTTCTTGATTCCCTAACCGGAGTGCAGTGTCCAGTGGGGAAGCCGCTCTGTCTGGCCTAGGCTGAGACAGTATAAGGTGACTTCTGGAATTACAAAACCCAGTTTTGACTCGTCTGTTTCTACTCCATAGTCCTTGTTACAAAATTTTAGCTTCTTTTGTACTACTGTCTCCTCCTTTATTTTGAAAAGTCTCTCTGTAATTCCCCGGTTACTGTTTAACCTGACAGCTGGTGTCTTCAGCATGATAAGTTTGCAGCAAAAGCCCTTTTGTACAGTTTTTTTCCTGGAGCTCCACTCACAAGTGATGTTTACACTCACACTTCTGTCTTAACTGCAGATACCCAGGCCATTTGGTCCAGGGTGTGCTGTGCTACCAACACCACAGTGCACCTGAGGGTGGCTTTAGGGAGTAGGTGTTGTGTTCTCTTACAGTGTTTTTCTGGAGAAACGGGTAGTTAGAGATGTACTTACTGTCTGCATGAATACAGCTTTAATCAACACGTCTTACTCTTTTCCTCCAGTGGAAACTTGATGGACCCACCTTTTCAAAGTCAAAAGAAATTTGGAACAAGCTTTGCGAAGTTGGAGAAGATGACCATCAGAGGAAAGAAATATGATTCAGATTCTGATGATGACTAGAAGAACAGCTAAATGTATTTGTAAATCATTTTTTGTTTATGCTTGGTACATTTCTAAGAATGTTTTTTATAAAGTTTACCGCTTTTCATTACATCTGCACATAATGCTCATTTTTCTATACAGTTTTATACAACTGAGTCATAGCAGAAAAAAGCCTAAACATTTTTTTTTCTTCTTTTGGAAGTCATTTGTAATTTAGAACCTAGAGTCCTTCTAACTAGGTAACGTTGCGAACGATGAACTTTGTCTTAAGTATAAGTTTATAAGTGTTTTGAAGTAACTGTTAGAAACAGCTGTACCAAGTCAGACCAAAGCTCCCTCTGGCCCAACATCCGGTCTCAGTGGCCAAAAGCAGATGCACAAGGAAGAGTAAAAGCAGGGTGAGCAGGTAGCAGTGCATCCCCAGAGTATACTTCAAGAAATCTGTGGTTTGGGGAACTCTGTATCTGAGAGCATTTGCTGGTTAAAATCATGGGGAACGGTCTCTTTAAATCCTCATGGTATCCTAGCATCCACGTCATATGGCAAGGAGTCCACAGTTTACTGTGGTGTATGAAGAGTTGCTTCCTATTGTTTTCCTTCAGCCTGACAGTTCCATTTTTTCTAATTTTCTTTATTAAAGGAGATGGTGGACACTTGTTAATGATTTTTACCTATCAGTTCCTCTTCCAGTTGTCTTTTGAAATTTATTTTTATTTATACTATCAGTAAAGCACCTCAAAATGATTAGTAAAGTAAAAAAAAGGCAAAGATTGCTTATCTTTTGGTGCCATATTGTGACGTTGAATAACTTAAGTGCATTGCACTGCAAGTTGTAAAAACAGTTGTCACTTCTATGAACTCTGAAACGGATGGTCAAGAGAAATGCCCTTTCACCATCCGTGTACGCCGCACGTTAAAGCTGGTACAGCGGGTAATAGCACATAGCAACAAGCATAAACAGCCTCCTTCACAGGTTTGTATAATTCTGTGGGTTTGACTGTGTGGATTTTGTAGCAGATGCTTTGTACAAGAGAGTAGAGTAGAGAAAATTATTTGGGAGAAACCTCGATCTGTTAAGTTGAGACATAGCACCGCATACTGTGTGCCGTTCTTCAGTAAGGATATTCAAGGGAAATCTTCCTTGGAACACTGTAAAATTTCAGGTTAGGTGGGAGTTGATTCTACGATTCTTTTCGTTTTCAAACCAAAATAGTCTGCTGTGTGCTGCAGGACCCTTTTGAGGTGGTACTTTGAGCCCAGTTGACCCAAAAAGCAGTGAAGTGTGTCTGGTCAGTCTTGCTGCCTTATAGTGGAGGACATGTGTGATTGGGCCAGCCCAGCAATATATCTCTGTACCCAAGTTTAAAAAATTCTATTTTATTTCTGTTCACGTACACTGAAATAAAATTATTTTAATTCTAACGTTGACTTTTGCATCCTTTCAAATAAGGTGGTCTGGGTGCTCTGGGTTATTTTAGTAAGGTCCACCAGACAGTTGCATGTGCTCTTTCTAGATTTCTAGCAAGGTACTTCGATCTCTAACGTTGTGACATCACACTGAGACGGCAGTCGGTTTAAGGTGCGCACAGCTGCCTGCTAATCTGCCAGAAGCATGAAGTGGGCTTGCCCGGAGCTGATGGCCACCTTCATGCACAAACTCTCTAAATGCCCTAGAAAGTACTCTCTTGGTTTTTCACCCAGTTGCATGAATTTAAGAAACCAGTGTTCCAACAGCGTTTTTGAGAGTCATCTCCGAGTCCTAATCATGTTGAATAGGCTGTGGGAATATAACATCAGGTCTAACGTAGTTGCCTGCTTTGTGGAAACACATGTGGGCCTGTCGGGATTCCGGCATGGTGCGCTGTTGGAAGTTATTCAGTTCCACGTGTGAGTGGCCCCGTTATGGACTCAGGTTGCCCAGAGAAGCTGCGGATGCCCCATCCCTGGATGTCGTCCAGGCCAGGCTGGATGAGGCTTGGAGCAACCTGACCTAGTAGAAGGTGTCCCTGCCCATGGCAGAGGGGTTGGAGCTAGGTGGTCTTTCAGGTCCCTTCCAACCCAAACCAGACTGTGATTCTGTGACTCAGTGCAAATCCTAGTCTGTGCTTTCATGTCACATTTAAGATGCTGATCTTTTTCTAGTTTAGTCTTCAGTTGGACCTCTTCCTTCTGTTGGTAGTACGGCCACACGCGCTCTGGTACATATACAAGGAGTTTGCAGGAATG
>NW_010255901.1:11025-28179 GCF_000690775.1 Eurypyga helias
GGTTAAAGGAGAAGTTGAGACTGTACTAATAAGTTTAAATTTATTCTGAAGTGCAGCCTCGCAGACCTGCCTGCCTCAAGTCTTTAGACTCGGGTCTGCTTTCTGTGTTTTCTGGCTTGAATGAACATTAAAACACTTGGAATGTTCCTCTTCGTAAGATCTCCGTTCTTGATCCGCGTATTACTTTCAGATGGACAATCCAAATCCAAGAATTTTATTTTGGCCGAAATCGAAGAATTCTTTAAGAATTTCTAAAGAATTTCCACTTGAAGAAGAAAATTATTCTAGTTTGAGTAGTAAGGCACAAACTACTCTTCGTACGGTGGAGCTTTAGTAGCCGTGCAGTGCAGATTGAGTGACGGAGTGTCCGTAATAATAAGACCTGGGTCAGCGAGCGCCAACTGCAAGACGTGTCAGCGGGAGGTGTGACACCTTTGTTACCTTTGCCAGCAGCAACCTGGGGCGACAGGGCTGGCAGACGAGATGGTGATGACTGTCTGCGGTATCTAGAAGGGACGCAGGTTGCACGTGACGCAGTTGCCTGTGGCAGACGGATCCTGTGCATAAGGACGTGACTAAATAACGTCCCTGAGCTTAGGCTAATCACAAAATGGTACCTGGGCTGGCATGTGTTGGCCATGAAAGGGTGTTATACAATAAAGGGATGAAAAACGGTCACGCGGTTTAGCTTTTGAACTTACGGGGCTTACGCGTGACCTCGGCGTGTCACTTCAGAAATGGTTAGTGCTTGGTGCTTGCAGGAAGTGATCACTGAGGAGATGCACAGAGAAGGTAATAACCCACCAGATCTGCGGTGTCCACCCCTTATTGCTAGATTATTTGGACTTCACTAGGCACAATTTGGTCGCTGGGTGATCCCACTTCATGTTTGTGATGCCTTGCTCCGGAAATCTCTCCGGAAATCTCAGAAGTGCTGAGTTGAGTCTTGGGATTTGGAAAGCGTGAAGAAGCCTGGTCCCCCAGAGAGGTGGGATGAAAACAAACTCTGGAGTGGGAGACACTTAATCAGCTGCTCTCAGACCCCATTAGTAGGTTGGATTCCTTGCAAGTGTAATTGGGGTCACTGAGGGAGGTTGACTCGAAGGATGAATTGATGCCTTCCAGTCCTCTCTTCCAGGTAATCCACACTGTGCTGTTTCCTGTCTAGAACTTCTAAAAGGAACACTTTTCTACATAAATTTCTACAGAAAATTTGGGCTGTGGACTGTACGGTTTCAGAAACAAGCCCTTTGCCTCTCAGGTAAGAGTAAAGCCAGTGTCCTCAACCCGGCGTGAGGGATGCTGTCGTTTTGTCTCTCACATACACAAGTACAAGCGGGTGCAGAAATAATGGCTTTTGTACTCACTTCATGTTCACTAGCTGTGTATTCCACCTTTTCAAAGGAAAATTCTGTCAGTAGGGGGTCGATCTATCTGTCTCTTTAGAAGAGCTGTATACGACAGTTGGAGAATGAGGGTTATGCTCCAGAGTTTGAGGAAAGGCTCTCTTGGAATCAGAATCGGAGGGTATTTGATGTTACAGACGAGTATTTTAGAACTGTTCTGAGGGGGGTGTTGCCCCTGAGCCCCCTTTAAAGGATGCATAGATAGGTAGGTTCCACCACACTTGACCAAGGTACTGCTCTCCAGCTCTCCCAGCTTTTGTCCTTGCATCGTGCTTTGGAGCCTGTAGGGTTAAGCCTGTCAAATCCAATGGTGGCCACCCAAGACATTCCAGTCTCCCAGATGCTCCTTGTTATCCATCCCCCTGGAGAGTACCATTCCGTACTCTGTACGCTGCAAAAGGGAACCGTACCTTTTCCGTCAGTTTAAGCTAGCGCGTCGCACTGGCTGTAGCAGTACGCAGGAGACCAGAGCATCACCAGAAAGCCCTTCGGATTCAGTGGATTAATTGTACGTGCGTGTACACTGGGAGATTTGATGCTTGCTGAAGGGCATAGTTAAGAAAACTTGCTTTTAGAGATCCCATGAGGTGCGTATTCTGCAGCTACGTTTTTTGGATTAGCTCTTGGCTTGAGCTGCTTGAAGCAAACCGCCGCTGACCCAGGGGCCACGTGGCTGCATCAGCGCAGTGTTCGGTCTGTGTTAATGAACTTCACCTTTTTGAACGCAACCCGTTCAGGCATCATCTGCCCGGCGGTGTGATGCCAACACAGGACTTAATTAAAAAAGAAAAAAAAAGGTTTAAAGATTAACTTATCTGCTTCAAAAACTATGCAGTCTTCAGCAACCACTGGCTTTCCCCAAGATGATGTTGTGTGAAAATCAGGTGATTGTAATACACAAACCCAAATTAGTTTCTTTCCTGATCTTCTTCCTCCTTGCTCATTATTTCTTTTGTTAGTGTGCTGCCCTAGAAAAAAAGCCTGAAATTGTTTCCTGTTTGGTTTCTAAAATACTGGCAGCCCTCAGTGCTTTGTATCATGAGTTCCAGGCACACAGAAACGCTCTTAATAGTTGTCATGATTAATGGGTAAAGTTAGTAATTAATTATTAATAGGTGTCAGTTTGACATCCCTGTGAGTCATGAATGTACTACCCTCATTTTGTGTGTGGGAATCTAAAACAAGACTAGCTTTACTCAAGGACCAAGGAACATCAAGAATTAGGTGCTCCAGTATCTAATTCCAGTCTCTTCCTGAAATCCAGATTTTGGGATTAGGCGTGTCCGTTTCCTCTCCAGCGGCAGGTGCCCCTGGGTACTGAGCGCTGCCAAAGTGTGCGACTACAAAAGGCTTTACCCAAGCGTGGCATTCCTCTTAACCTTCCCTTCCGAAGCTTTGTGCAGCACAGTGTGGGAAGGGAAAGAGGGAGCAGGAGAAGGTGTAGCTCACGGATCTGGGAGGAGATATGGCTCTCCTTCCCGTTCCCAGTACTTCGTGTGTTTTACACGCTTAACTACAAGACAGTACGTTGATTTTTTTCTGCCCCCTCTCCCTGTTCTGTATGAAACACAGAGTCAGTCCCAGGGCACGAAGCTGATGCAACTGTGTCCCTGCAGGACCATTCCCTTGTCTTCCCACCGACTTCCCCGGTGGCTCGGGTGTTCTCTGCTCTGCAGTAACACAACCTTGATGGGCTGAAGAATGGACGCACGTGCACCCAGTCTTGGTGAGAGGCGTGAGTGCTTTACACAATAGGGAGGTTAGTGTAGGTTTCTGCCGTTGGGAGGTTGTCTTCCAAGTCTTGCTTCTGCCAGGGCTGGTTTAGACAAAGTAGGCATCACAGCCACTTCTTCTAAGTAAGAGCATGAGTGTGCCCCATAAAATCTCTCTCAGCCAGAGATTTTGGCACTGGGATGCGGAGTCTGGAGCCCAGATTTGGGACGTAAGGACCAAGCTTCTCCAGCTGGGTCACTTCAGACTCAAACAGGAGCAGAATCATGTCTCAACCAAGAAGACAGTTTTGGAGCATGACAGCACCTTGGTTCGTGCTTTATGAGCATAAATCCTCTCCCGGCTCAAACTTCAAATGACCTGCTTAGGTAATAGATCTGTCTTTACGCTGGGATGTGACTGAGGTCTCCTAAGATCCCGGCCAGTGACCTCTTTGCTGGAACACCTTTCCTGCAGTAAAATTCAAAGTCTTGTTTTAGAGAAAAGAAGGAAAATACTTTTTTCTTCCCTCATAAACACTTCTGGTCTTCGTTAAGTTACGTGATGGCTCGGGAGATGCTTTGTGCCGAGCGGGATGTCATTTCAATGCCCACCTGCCTTCTTGAGAATGGCAGGGTAAACAAAGAGGTTGGGGCCCTCCACACTCGTTTGCTTCTGAACGCGGAAAAGCCATCTACGGAAACGTAATGTCTGAAGTGGCTGTATCCCTTTAAAAGTTGGGAAAGCAGCTCTAGGGGGTTTCTTTCAGGTGATGCCACAGATGCATCTTTAACTGGCCAGTTCGTGGTAGGCATCCAACATGCGTCAGCTGTCATGGGCAGCTTCCCTATAAAGCAGTTACAAAGTCTGTGAATACCCGGTGTTACCTATAATTACATGGCAGACGAAAGGAGCAGCCTGAGAAAGGCACCTGCCTGCCGATATTACAAAACCAGAGTTGAAACTCACAGCAGAGACGGTAATTAGTACGGGTATTGTCCCAGGTAATTTTAGATAGCATTCTCACCGCCCAGTGACATGCGATGATATCACCCTCGACCTGAAGGGGAATAACGTGTGCAGTGCATACGACTTTTCAAAATGATGCCCCATTTTGATCACTTCTCTATTAAAGTGGGATAAAACAAAAATCTCACCCTGGCAGATCCCTTGGCGTGAGGGGGGAGAAAAAAAAAAGGGTGAAAACCTGTGAGTGGGAAAGAAATGGTGATACTGAGCCTCGGTGTGCTGTTGATCTCGGGTGCACTGCTTTCTAGGTTATTTAAACGGGCGGAAAATGCCATTCTATCAGGTATCGGTTTATGTCCACTCTGTATCCCTTCAGCTCAGCATAGCTAGCAGTGTCAGCAAAGGACCACAGAGAAGCCATGCCTGTGGTCACTGACTGCAGCTTATTGCCAGGAAGTCCCTCTGAATCCTAGGAAGCTTTCCTGCATCTTAAGCTTGAGAAGATGCAGGTACTGTCTGATAAGTTAACATCTCTTTCCTTCACTTCCTATGCTCTCCCTCCAAATCACACATTGTGCTTACCAAAATCCACCTGAAGGAAAGTATGCACTGGCACCCTTTATGTTTAAAAATTACACAACAGCAAAGTAGGTTTAAAATTGTACAGTTGTTTTTGTGGTTTGTTGTTGGGTTTTTTCCTAGCTATAACATTTGTGTCCTTTTTCTTTAATATTAATTTAATAATTATGTTGTCTTTCCATAGATTTCATACATCTTCCCTACTGTCAGCCACAAGGGCTAGCAGTTTGCTATCCTTCTAAGTGAGTCTCACAATATCACATGAATCCAGAAACACGTGCTTCTAAATAAATACCAAGAATAACAAAGAAAAATATAACAAGAGGTACAGTAGTGTTATGAGAGAAGGTAACATTTTTCAGGGACATCGGTCCAGCACATTGCTGGATTTATGAAGCCCAGACATTTAAGAAAGAGCTGTTTTAGTCATACACACATTCATAGAATCATAGAATGGTTTGGGTTGGAAGGGACCTTAAAGACCATCTAGTTCCAATCCCCCTGCCATGGGCAGGGACACCTTCCACTAGACCAGGTTGCTCAAGGCCTCATCCAGCCTGGCCTTGAACACTTCCAGGGATGGGGCATCCACAGCTTCTCTGGGCAACCTGTTCCAGTGCCTCACCACCCTCTCCGGGAAGAATTTCTTCCTGATACCCAATCTAAACCCCCACTTTCAATTTAAACCCGTTACCCCTTGTCCTGTCACTACAGGCCCTTGTAAAAAGTCCCCCCCAGCTTCCTTGTAGCCCCTTCAGGTACTGGAAGGTGCTATAAGGTCTCCCCGGAGCCTTCTCTTCTCCAGGCTGAACAAGCCCAACTCTCAGCCTTTCTTCATAGAAGAGAATACAGATGCAGCCCATTCTCATTTGGTGGTTCACCCAAATTCCATACTCCAGCTTTACAGCCTCACAAAGACCTTTAAGCAGAAGACTGTGTTTTCTAACACGCCGCAGGTCCCCCTTTGTGGTGGTGCCTTGGACAAGGGCATTGGCTTTGACCCCTGCCCCATTCAACCTAGGTGAGCACAACCTCGTTTCTGTAGAGGCTGCCTGCTTTCGGTATTCACTCGAAAAGGCAATCAGCCAATTTTGTGAGGATAAAGAAGTTTTTAGCAAAGCAAAGTCCTATTCATAATGCTGATGAAAAAATATCTTCCTATTTGACCTCATACTAGAAATTGTGTGAATAAAAGGAAACTGCCCCAAAAACCTAGGAACATACAGAAGCATAGATAAAAATAATTGTATTTAAAAGGTAACATCCACCATTCAATGAGTAAATAAAGAGCACTGCATTGCAGAGCAGGCATTAAGAATTCATGTGAGTACAGTGAAATATGGAAAATCCGTGATTACATGGGTCATAAATAAGAGGGAAAATACATAGCAAAGATGAACAGTATTTAAATTCAAAACTTTATCTTAAGGACCATCAACAAGTGGCCAACACGTTAGGAAAGAAACCTTACCTAAGGTCAGAGACTGCTTTTCAAAAATAAGGGTCCTAAGTCATCAGCATGGATGCTGATGTCCAGTGACAGAGGAACGCTAGTTTATTGTCACTAACATGACACTCTTTTTATGAAAGGTAACTGGATGTTAATACTAAATTATTTTCATCTATTTGAGACAACACATCTCCTTCACAAACGGTCTATCTTGTCCTGTAGAAGTCAAATGACTATCTACCAGGTTTGTTGCTGTGTAATCCGACCTTTTCCCAGATCATTTATTCTGGCTTTCCTCCCTTCCAGCATCTCTTCCGTCATTATTTCCTCTTGAGAGGATTAGAGCCACACTGTACATGTGATGTCTCTATTTGCTACCTGTTGTTTCCAAAGACACAACATAGATTTTTACCTTACATTTTGTCAAACATTACCTCTTACTGTTTAAAATGTTAAACACCCGTGAAAGCATGAAGTGGTAGTCCAGCCTGAGATACCACAGTAATATCCCAGGTTTGTACATCCCGACTGTTGTATAACAGGGTTACTTGTTGTAATCGTTGGGAAGATGCCTGTTCCTTCCATGTTTCACCCAAATAAATGAGTTTTAGACTTAAGACTCACCTCATGTCCCAGCCCTTCTGTAGCAACAGGGCTAGGTTCTCCAGTGAAGCTTCCCTCCTTCCTACTGTCTCAGGATCGAAGTCGATGATATTTGTGTTCACAGATTTTTAAGGTGACAAGGCCCACTTGCTCATCTCCTGTGCTTTACAGACGAATAACCAGACCTTGGTTTTGAACCCAGTAATTAGTATCTGGCCAAAACAGTGTTTCCTACCCGCCACATCGCAAGCCCAAAAGAGATCAATGGGAATAGGTGGATTTGTGATGTATTACATAATGAAGAGAAAGCTACTGGAAGAAAATCTTGCTTTCCTAGCCTCCACACATGCTGGGCAGAGTCTTGGGAAGAGAAAAACGTGTTGAAGGGGACAGGATTGAAGGGCACCAGCCTCTCAGACCGTCTTTCCATCTCCAAGTGACTGGGATGTTTTACAGAGGAGAAAAGTATCTCGGCCACAAGGTACAAGTCTTTCAGAGACCCTCTGGGTGCCCAGGCTGGCTTCAGCTGCTGAGTGACCTGTTCCCTTCCCCTCATTTCAGCTGTTGCATCCTGCCTCCCCAGATCTGAAAGCCCAACCCTACCTCTGCTCCCCAAAGCATTCAAGTCACCCTCCTGAATTAGACCTGCTGCAAGCAATGGAGCAGTGAGATGCTTTTCTTTAACTGTCCTTTTTGGAATTCATACGAAAGTATCCATTCAAATGAGCTTCGTTAGAAGCTTGCCAATCTGAAATCAGTGAGGAAACAAGACCAAAAAATCCTTCCAGAAATGTGTCCAGCCTGATCTCAACTGCAAAGCAAGGAGAGCTCCAGATGGGGATCTGACTTTTGCCTGGCCTCTGGCACTGATTCACCGCAATGCTTCCTGGCAGTCATTTATTGTGCATCAGTGTGCTCACTGATGGAGGAAAAACAGTATTTATTTCCTTTCACAGAGTTGTCCTGAGTCTTACTAACCACCCCTTGTGCAAATCTTTGGATGAAAGGAATTGTAAGAGTTTTAAGCTCTTAATGTATATTACTTATTGTACTTTAAAACAAATACCATCACACTAAGTAGGAATTAACATTCCAAAGCCTGTAGGGTGGGTACCTTTTCATACACATATATATAAAGGTCATCAAGTGACCTGCTCAGAGGAAGGCTGTATGAAGACAGGTGAGTCTGAATTCACTCATAGAATATCTGCTTAGAGACAGAAGCCTTGATTTTGCTTTAATTCAGCATTTTGTCAATATTGTGAATATTACGGTCTTTCTGCTTTGGGCCTGTGATGACTTTTGTGAAGGGAGGGGGAAAAAAAGGCTGATAATAACTTGAAAATTTTCTAATATGACAATTTTCTTCATGTGTAAACAGCTACAGCCTGTAGCTTTGGATGGGGCCCCGTATGGATTTGCCATCGAATGAATAGGTGTTGGTTTGAGCTATATTGGTCCAGGCTTGCACAGACTCACTCTTAGAGCTCAGACTGAGCTACTGCATGTACCCAGCTCCAGGGGTGTGTGTTTGCTGGCCTGAACAAGCTCACTCAGGAAAAGGGAGTCTTTCCGATGACACCGGTAGACTATTTGTGTTTGTGCATCCACGCAGCTCAGTTTGAAGAGAAATACAGACTAGGGAAAAGGTCACACATGATTAAAATCAGTAAGGCATTTTCAAGTGTTAATAGCGTTGTGTGATTAGTGCCTCTGAGACTCATTGTGTGTTTGGTATCTGAAAACCTCTTGGGGAAAAAGAAAGGTTTGTAAGCCATAAAAAATGCTCAGTTTAAATGCAGTCACCAGCAAGGCAAGTACAGTCAATGTTTTTTCCGGCTAATAGCTACTATCCGATGACACTTGGGGATTTTATTAATGAGCACAACAGACGCATTTATTACAATACTGCCATTATTGTACACAGGAGTTAATACAGAGGTGTTATTACACCAGCAAGATCTTTGCCTTTCATGCTCTTAGCAGGGAGGGTCATATTGCTTGGTTTTTGAAAATTCATTTTTCCAAAAGCCAGGCAAAAATCCCATTGCCTTTTGAACAGAGAGACAAAGGAGGTGCACACTCTGTAGCACATCAGACTTCAAACACCTGTATAATTAAAGCAAAGGTACTGTACCTTCTCATCGTGAAGACAAGCTGTGAGTGTTCAGGAGGGACCAGGTGAGCGAGTGATATGAAGCGACAGGGGCTAAAAAACCCCGGCTGGCCCAGGCTGCCGATGGGGACCTCCCTGCTCCCGAGCTCCCCAGGCTCAGCCCTTCCCTCTCTTTGGGATGGTGTAGTGGCACACGAGATGGAGGAGACATTCAGCCACAGGAGATGCCTGTATCCCCCAAAGGAGGTGGAAATAAAAAGCAGATGGGTGTCCTATCACTTGCTTCTCCTCCCACTACCACTCCCTAAAGCTGGTGGCTGTATCCCGTGCTGGAGGTGAGGGGGGGAGCGTGCTGCAGAGACGGTGCTTCCGCTCCTCAACACATCTTCGGCTAACGCCATCCCCCTCCGGTGCCTCAAGGTGGGAGCTTTTGGCACCCAGATGTTCCTACAGGGCTCCTGAAAGTCAGCACTGATCTTTCCTTCACGTTTTGCAAACCGCTGTGTTTCCAGGTCCCCTGGGGCAGCTGAGGAGAGGCATCACCATGACCCCCGCGCTGCTCTTGCTGGGCCTTGCGGCCCTTGTCGGTGAGCTGGGGTTTGGGTTTGATTTGCCGTTGAAAGCACCCTGGGAACTGTGGGCAGCGGGGCTGTGGGGAGGTGGCGTGGGGCCCGGCCTGTGCGGCACGTAATGCCCTGCGTGGCTGAGGGTCCTTGGCTGCCGTACGAGGCTGCTGGCCGCCCACCTGTGTCCTTTAAGCTAGCGCCTCTGGAATACGGGACTGATGGCAAAAGGGGGTCACAGGCACACCTCTTCTTGATTTTCCCAGCTAACTTCATCTAACCTCTCTCTGCCTGCTCAGAAACGGCCTAACAACTGTCGCAGGCTGTTTGATGGAGGCTGTTCATTCCTCAGTCGCTGAGGAAGCATGGTAATTGGCCCAGGCTGAGGCAAGCACGCTCGTCAATTAACTCCTCATCACATTACAGGAGAGTACAGACATTCCCAGCCAGGATGCTCAGTACTGCCAGCTGTCATCTGAGGGGTCCCAGACATTGGAGTGCATCAAATGGGAAAACCCCTCTGAAATAAATGCGGAGGCTGTGGTTCCCCTCTCCCACACCAGCCTTTAGACCTAACGAGGCAGATGCCTGTTTATCTAAGTTGCCATGAGCTTCATTCCCTTCATCCATCAGAAAAGAAAAAATTTCTGTGCTCCAGCTTCCACTGATAATGCTACTGATGGAGAACAGTAGCAATGATACAAACATGGCCAACGCAAGGAGACATGGGTTATGGGTCCGGATGAATCCCTCATGCTTGGCTTGTACTCATTTGCAGCACGCAGTACGAGATTGCTCTGAGATCTTACTTGTTCAAACACCTCCATTTAATTTTCCAGCTCCATCCATGAGTTACAGTTGCTATGGTGACATAAGTGCTCTTCAAGTCCCCACGATCTCCTGTACATCTGTAAGAGCCCCAGACTGCGGTAGGTATCATTCATTGCTTGATTTGTCAACCTGACAGAGGGATGTTTCACCTTCCATCACATGTGGTACCACTATTCAATTAGCCAAAAGGGAGAAAGGAACACCTTCTCGACCCAAATGGGAGCTGCTGCGAAACCTCCAGACCTGGTGGGAAGTGGGAGGACAAACTTGAGGTCCCATAGTCAGGATCCTCAGCCTCTAAGCAAAGGGAAATGGTGCAACCCCTTTTCAGTCAAAACAGATTCTTCATCAGCCAGGACTTTAGCATCAGCATCCTCACAAAACCCCGCGGACTCTCAGCTCAAAGGGGAAGATGCATGGAGCCAGGTCCTGAGTGCTGGCAAGCCAGAGTCTCATTTTGCGGGGGGAAGGTCCCAGGTGTGTAGCCATCCTACCTCTGGGTGACACATTTTTGGTAATTCCTTCCCATTTCCCTCTTTCTTGCCTTGTGCTATTGCCTCATGTCACTGCACAGCTGACGACCTCAGGCTCAAAGCGCCCAGACCTCCCGGGACTGTGCCATGTACCTTGGACACAGATGCCTCTGGGGCAGACACCTGGCTGCGGGTGTCCAAGCATGAATCTGAATCTGCTTGCCTGTTTTCGGGCTGCTCCAAATTTACTTAACACACCCCTCCTCCCGCCTTTCTATACGCAGAGTAACAATGCAGCTGCTACTGCAGTTTGGCCAGTCGGTAGTAACGCATCTCTCGCTTTTTTCGAATGCAATGTGAAATTTCACCTTTCCGACACTGGAGCC
Source organism: Eurypyga helias (assembly GCF_000690775.1). Taxonomy (NCBI): domain Eukaryota; kingdom Metazoa; phylum Chordata; class Aves; order Eurypygiformes; family Eurypygidae; genus Eurypyga; species Eurypyga helias. The sequence goes on from NW_010255901.1 coordinate 22,112, forward strand.
TCATTTCCAGTGGTGCGGCAGCAGAATAGGACTGCAAATGTGCAGTCCCACCTCCTGAGAAGCTGCCTTCTTCCCCTCGTCACCCTCGAGCACTGGCACGGCAGCTCCCGGGCCACAGTCAGAGCGGATAGGGCTGTGCTTGTCCCTCAAGCGCCGCTGCCTGACTCCGTGTAGCTGTGTTGTCCTCAAAACTGGAGTTACTCCTTTGATTCACCCACTCAAGGGCAAAGTTTTGGGTGGGAAGGTGTGTAAGTCTGCCTTTTCCCATGCTGCAGGATATGCCATAGTACGGAGAACTGCTGAGGCAGACATCATACGCCTGAGGAGATACGAGACGCCAATTAAGAGAGTAGCCAGAAACCTGTGCTTGGACCCGGCCCTCATTGCTGGCATCATCTCGCAGGAGAGCCGCGTCGGCCTGAGCCTGACCAATGGCTGGGACCGGGAACAGCGCAAGTACGGCTTGATGCAGGTACATCACGTTGATAAGTTCGGCCAGTTTTGTTCAATATCTTTATCAATGACCTGGACGAGGGGATTGAGGCACCCTCATAAGTTTGCAGACAACACCAAGTTGGGCGGGAGTGTTGATCTGCCTGAGGGTAGGAAGGCTCTGCAGAGGGACCTGGACAGGCTGGATCGATGGGCCAAGGCCAGCTGTAGGAGGTTCAACAAGGCCAAGCGCCGGGTCCTACACTTGGGTCACAACAACTCCACGCAACGCTACAGGCTTGGTTGAGGATGAGGGGCTGGGAAAAGGGCCCGGGGACATCAGGAACAGTGCGGCCAGCAGGACTAGGGAAGTGACTGTCCCCGTGTACTGGGCACTGGTGAGGCTGCACCTCCAATCTTGTGTTCAGTTTTGGGCCCCTCACTGCAAGACAGACACTGAGGGCTGGAGCGTGTCCAGAGAAGGGCAACGGAGCTGGGATCTGGAGCACAAGTCCTGTGAGGAGCAGCTGAGGGAACTGGGGGTGTTCAGCCTGGAGGAGGCTCAGGGGAGACCTGATCGCTCTCTATGGACGCCTGAAAGGAGTCTGCAGAGAGGTGGGGGTTGGTCTCTTCTCCCAAGTGACAAGTGATAGAACAAGAGGAAACAGCCTCAAGTTGTGCCAGGAGAGGTTTAGGTCAGATATTAGGAAAACTTTCTTCACCGATAGGGTTGTCAGGCATTGGAATGGGCTGCCCAGGGAAGTGGTGGAGTCACCATCCCTGGAGGTATTGAAAAGAAGTGTGGACGAGGTGCTTAGGGACACGGTTTAGTGGTGGATGTGGCAGTGCTGGGTTAACGGTTGGGCTTGATGATCTTAAAGGTCTTTTCCAACCTAAAAGAGTCCATGATAACAGCACAGTAATGTAGTGTATATCCCAGGGCCTTACCTTAGCAAATGACTGTTCTGTGTTTAAGACAACACTTAAATGCATTCCCTCTATATCGAAGATTGTGTTTAAGTCTTGTCCTGAATAAGGTCACTTCAATGAATCACAGCCTGGGAGTACAAAGAAGAAGGGAAGCTACAGTGGTGGTTGTGTTCAGAGGAAAACTAATTTTTCTTACTTGACTTTTTTAGGTTCCCAGACAGACACTTTACCCTTTTGGAGTGTGGGATAGTGAAGAACACATAAATCAGGGGTCAACATTCCTGGTTCTTGCAATCAATCAAGTACGGGCAAGACATCCTACCTGGACCTGGGACCAGCAGCTGAGAGGTATGTGATGGGCTATATAATAGAAAGGGACATGCTGACTGATGATGCATGCTGTGCATTTGTAGATGACACTTTTAAGGGAAAAAGAGCATCAGTCTGGCAGATTTTACAGCATCTCTTACCAAAAAAAAAAACCCAACAACCCACCACCAAAAAACACGCAAACTCAAAAACAAACAAACAAACAAAAAACCCCACCAGTTTTCTGGTTAAAAAGAGGCAATCCCAAAACATCAGATCAGCAAGAAGTCTGAATACAGATGGAACCTCCCAGCTCCTCCCAGCTCAAAGCACTGTCCATAGGGCCTCCATGTTCCTGCCTGCAGAATAGTGACTGTGGAGGGATGCCAAGCTCCTTGGCAGCTTTGCTGCAGTGGGAAGCAGCAGGAAACCAGCCCAGCCTGGGAGCTGCCCCACCAGCATGCAGACACCCTGCGCAGGACTGGGTGATGGTGTTGGGCACAGCCTCAGCAGGTTGCCCCTTGACTTCAGTGACAAATACTCAAAGAAGGCCACTACATTGAGCGACTGGGGTACTGCTGGTGAATAGACGGATCCAGAACTTCCTTAAATTCCCTGGAAAAGGCATTGAGCTCAGTGAACGTGAACAGGTCTCAAGTTATCCCCTTATCTGTTCATACTACAAGTGAAATGGCTGTCAGCTGCATAAATAAGGTAGAAACCAACCAACCAAAAGTCACTGGGGAAGGCAGAAATTGAGGCACTGCCACACAACAGGTTTATCGTGGCAGACTGTTGTGTCAAGGAAGCCTGGGATCCAGGTTTGCTTGTAGTCCATGTTACCTGCATGCTGGTTCGTTCACCCTTGGCTCTCTCTTACTCTCCCATCCTTGTTATGCCACTGCCTTTTTAGATTACACCCTTATGTGGGACCAGCATGACATTCCCACCTGCATTTAGAGAGAGTCATGGTTTCCTTCACTATGGAAATAAGGATTTTGCAAAATCAGTCATTTTTTGACAATGCACAACTAGCAATTTCCCAATCAGTTGTGTACATCTGGGGAGATGCGTGGCCCTTTTGTCTAGGAGTTTTTACTTTTAAATCTCTATTTCTTACTTATAAGCCCGTAACTACTCCTTCTTAACTTTTTCCAGGTGGAATCTGCACCTACCATGCAAATATGGGCAACATGCAGGTCTACGACGAAGACCCATGTGACAGAGACAACGACTACTATGTCAACAGCGTGATTAGGCGGGCTCAGTACTTTAAGAGAAATGGTTTCTAACTCATAAACCTGCCCCACCACCAAGCCTCTACACAGACTAGCCCAGTAGTGATCGTAGTACCCAGAGCAGCTCCTCAGGTCTCCTGGCAGGACCGATGCTGGGGGCAACGGCAATGGCACCTTGCTCGCTCCAGCAAAACCCAGCTCCCCGCTTGCTGATGGGCGAGCTCAGCACTGCCTGCCGGAGGACCTGCAGGGACGAGAGACCGCAAGCTTGAGGCCTTTGAAAGGCAGGCAGGGACAGACCAGTAATGTTTGTGCTGGGTCAGGAAGGCGCCTCCTCCCATTCAGAGCTGAACCCTGAGCTGTTCATGCGTCCCCCAGATGTGGGCGTGCAAGCAGCCCTCCATGGACATCGGCTGTGCTCTTCCCGTCTCTTCCATCCACCTCCTTCTCTATCCCTGTCCAGCAAGTGGGAGAAGCCCCAAGTTGAAATCTTCTTTCCCCTTGATTGTGCTAGCTACTGGGCAATGAAGAGACTTCTTGACGAGTCTCTGGTCTCTCTGCACTAGCTGTGTATTCCTGTGGCCAGCCTTTTAAGGGAGAACGCTAAACACACTTTTGTTAATCTCCCTAGCCATGGAGCCTACGGCCATGGTGGGGATGGTGGCTTCTTCAGGGTGAAAAGCAACCCCACAGAGGGGAAATCCTCTGTATGGGAAGTACTGCAAGTGCCATAGCAGCCCTCCGAGCAGGAGCTAGCCCCATATGTACTCGCCCTATGAGCTCTATCACAGCAATACTGCTGGTAAAAAAACCCACAACTTTTCCTGCTTTAGCTTTGGCACCTTTACGCTGGGTTTCTTCCAAGTTTAAAAGCGTTTCAGCATCTGTCCCTCTGCCAGGAATCCCAACATCTAATTAGGAGTGAATTAGCTCTGGGTTTATAAGCTCTGTTTGAAAGTGTTCTTCAATGTGGATGGGTCTGGGTGCAAATTTAGGTTCACTGAGAATAATACTGAGAGTAAGAGAGAAAATAAAGATAAATGTTGAATCCAAATCTTTTTCCTTTTTTTCTTTTTTTTTCTAGTTTCGTGGGGTCTGGTGGGCAGCAACCTGCATCTTGAGTAAATAACCCAACTTGGTGCTCTTGGAATGGGTATAAAACCCAATTTGAGACCAGGGAGAGGAAAATGGTGCTGCAGACTGGGGTGGGTGAGAAGATCTGGGCTGGGAGGCAGGGCGTGAGCCAGCCTTGCCATGGCCTCTCACCCCATACCTGTGAACAGGGCAATAAGGACGCTCACGTTTAACCATTTGAATAGCCACTTCGGGGGCATCAGGGCACCTTTCTGCCAGCCGTCACCGTGGTGTCACATAAAAAGGATAAAGTAATGTGGCAGAAAATAAACCCCCTTGCGTTCTAGCTTGTCCTCAGATATCAGAGGGGCTGGGGGCGTCTAGGTTTAGGTTTTGAGTGATGCCCAATCTGGCACTATCAGCCTGGCCGTGTTCAGTGGGACTGAACTACCGCGATTCCGGGTTCAGTAACAGCACGCTGTGCTCCCGTCTAGCCACGCTCCACGGTACCACACAGCCAGCAGAGAGCTGGCAGTGCCTGATAAGAGACCGCTGTGGCTGGCTACGTACAAGCATGGTTCATGAAAGCGACAGAAACACAGGTTCTTACGGATTGCCGGGGATAGTGCGCTGTCTGCAAAGCACGTGCAAATATTGAGACAATAGATAATACATCATGCTGAATCTAGTCACATAAAACTACTTGAGTGACATAGCAACATAAAATAACTCTAGATAGAGATTTCTAGTTTCCTAGGAAAATATTTAAGAGTTTAAATCTCACACAAGGTGTCCCTATTGGGGGGGGAAGAGTAGCTCAGCCCATCGACTGACCCCAGGACACAGAGGCAATCTGCAATGGTATCTCCCCTGACTTGTTCACGACGGCATCTTCCCCAGCATCCCCCTTTCCCTGAGCCATTTTTATATTATTTTCTACCTTCAAAGTGGAGCTTGAGTGACTCTAGTCACACATACCTTTACTTATGATTGGTGTAAAATTCTCTCACTTCGCTTTTAAAGGTATATATTAAGGAAAATTCAGAATGCACGCTTGGTGAGGGGTGGTCGCACCTTGGAGGTGGGTAGCTTTTGGGGTGGAGGTGTGTTGTGGTATTATAATGACATTATAATGAGCAAAGTTCACACTAAGGACAGCATTTTGTCGAAAACTGACTTACTGTTGGCTCAGGGTGGCAAATATGCGGCTTATCAGTTCGTAGCACCACTAAGTTCCCATCTCTTCCACAATTCACAGAGCCTGGCCATGGAATCTTCACTCCGCTCCACCCTCCATGCTGCTGCGCAGGCAATATTGTTCAGGGAACCACCACGGCGTGGATTTCTTGCATACCAGCTGCAACTGCACTCCCCCCTGAAAGCCCCTTCAATACCATGCCTTTCCTTAATGTGTGAACAATGCCTTTCATGTAAGTTTAGTTTAAGTCACCCCCCATAATTATTCCACACATGGCCGACGCAGAAGCGATGTGCCTGGCCGTCCGTGCCCGGCAGGACAGGGCTGTGCTTCTGACGAGGGTCAACCCAGGCAGTGCGAGAGCTGATCTGGAGACAGCTTTGGCAAGTGGAACAGTTTTAACGCTGTGCTCCTTGTCTTGCCAGTCACCCATCTGCTTACCACCGCCGCAAGGAGAGTGCGTGATTAACGGATTTGCAGGCCAACTCATTTTATCATCTCTGGAGACCAGAGGGAGCTCTAGGACATCTCTTATGCTACTGATTTTTTTTTTTGTAAGACTATAACACAGTTCAGAGTTGAGCTGCCAGAGGTATTAAACTATGTATTATTTAGTCTGCACTATATTTTTAGTAAAGTCATTACTTTGCAATACAAACTTGTGATCCCCTCTACTTCAAATAGCTTACGTAAAATTCCTAGGGTTGAAGTCTTTGTTGCATTATGTTATATAAACCTCTATGTTATACAAACCTCTTGTGTAAACCCTGTGAATGCATTTATGGTAGACCAGTATAAACTTCAAATGGGGCAGGGAATCTCATTGCTGCCTACATGTATAAAGCTGGGGTTTGAGTTTGGAGCATGAAGAATCATAGAATCATAGA
>NW_010255902.1:0-12380 GCF_000690775.1 Eurypyga helias
TGGGGTGCGTTCCCCAGGCGCCGCGGCGCGTGTGGTGGTGTGGAGCTGTGAAATGCACGGCCTAGGCGGTGCTCGCTGGTTGCTGGTCTTGCTTTAAGTAACGGGACAAGTACAAACTGCTAGGAATTTCACCCAGAAACAATTACTGAAAATATATGGGTATTCTGCCTGCGCTTGCAGAGCAGCACAGAAGGCTGGAAAGCAAAACTGCTGACAGCACCGGGGCACTTTCCATACGGTTGGATGTTATGGCTGGGCTGGCCCACTCACCTTGGCTGCACTGTAGGGAGAGCACAGAAGGGAAAGGGTCCTGGACTTGGCCATTGTCAGGGAATATTTTCATCTCCCCTGCTAAAATGCTGCTCTGAACGGCAGCTTGGGGTATTTGGTGGTTTGCCCTCCCTGCACTTCGCTGTGGGCCGGCTGCTCTCAGAAACTGAGTCCTGTCTCCAGGGCCCCTCTGGAGCGAGCACAACAGCCATAGGATGGCTGATCTCACAAACGTAACTCCTCTGGCCTCTGGGTGTATTTCTCCTGGTTCGTTCTGTGGAAGCAAGCAGCTCTCTGACAGGCCCCTTCTGAATCCTGGTGATAACCTGTGCTCCCCAAAACTCATGTAAAACTGAATTACCCCTGTGCAGAGGCGAGGTGCTTTCGTGAAAGGAAATTTTCATCTTATTTTGTGGATGCTAGATGGCAGTATTGCATTTCTTAAACAATTAAGGTTTAGTTAGTGGAAAATAGACGGAATAGCAGCACCCTGAAGCACTGAAGAGCAGAATGCTGTCAGTAATGAAAGCTCAGATAGACCAAATAGTCATATAATTAAAATATTATGTTTACTAAATGGTTGCCTGGAACAGAAGATACATTATACTTTCTTCTTGGCCATGTACATCTTTACCACTCGTGTGAATTAACAGTTAACAACACTGCTTGTATTTTTGTGTCTTCAGGATTAGGCTCATGATGTTAAGTCACTTCCTTGTGATTTATAACGCTCCTGAGGAGCAGCGCTCTTGCGAAGGGGGTGGGTGAACCTTACCCCACTGACATGGGGGTTTAAAACTTGTGCGATTTTATCGCAACTGAAAGAGGCAGACTTGGTTATCGCAGTTCACGTATTAGCGGATAAGCATCCACATCGCTGAGCTCTTGATCCAGAAAAGCACTTGAGAAAGTATTTAGCTCTAAGCATGAGTAGTTCATGATTTTAATATGATTACTCATATGGTTAAAGTTTGACAGACAATTAAGGGCCTTTCTGGATCAGGGCCTAAAGCAATCATTGAAACTTGGCAGTTTTCATAGAGAGGCCAAAGGCTGAGTAACTTTGTTGAGAAAGTTGCCCTCTTCTTGGTGTCCACAGTGGCTTTGGGTTCGGACTGATACAGCATGATAATTTGGCAGCACAATTAAACACTCAGCTATGTCCCTTGTGCTAAGGCACAACCCCTAAAGCTGTGAATACAGTGGCTTCATTAGGCAAATTGCCCCTGAAAAAGAACCTGAGCTGCCAGGTGAGTTTGGTTAGCCTGATCATCAAGTGGTGAGGCTCAGGTAGAGGGATGGTAATTGGGGACCCACTACAGTTGGTGTCCAAGCTTTGAAGAAGAGCAGTGGTAAAAAAGGAGCTCTCAAGCAAAAGAAACAGATTTTGGCACAGTGGGGATAGAAGAAAAAGCTGGTTGATGCTTGGAGGTAGGCAGCTCAATTTGATGGGGTTCTCTAGCTGGAGGCTAGTGTTAATTGATAGTTTTGAATTTTGATCCCAACTTCAGGCACTGGGAAGCTGCATGTCTCCCTAAACCAAGGAGAAAGTTCAAAGGGAGCTGGGAGATGCCAAGATGGTAGAAAATCAGTGGAACATCAGTGCAAAGATGGATGAAGGCTGAATTTTCATGGGAGCATTTGCCTTGAAAGATAAGGTAGTGGGAGAGTTGGCGTCTGTACCTTTGATTTTATTGCAGTATTCATGAGGGGATGAACTCTGACAAAAGGTTGAAAGGTGAATCATCCCTGTGCTGCAGAAAGGAAAAGTTCTTCTTGCTGTAGCACAAGGTGATGTGCCTACGATGGTGATGTAGAAGGATGCGGAAACTGAGACAGCAGATGGGCTTATGAGCCTAGTAAGTTTGTTCTCCACAGGAAGTATCATTCTTGTGAATATTCAGTTGAAAAATGTGAGGGGAGTTATGACTTCTTTCAGTTAAAATATAAAATCTACTGATGCTATACAGTCTTGTGGGATTTTATGTTGTGGGTATAGTGAGTCCATTTCAACTGTAGGATTTTTCCAATACTTTATTGTTTCTTGTTGTAGCAGGAACACATAGGTGTATGTAGACTCTAGCTGTAAGCAACAATTTAGGCATGTATCAAACAGGAAAACCTACATGAATACAGGTTATTTTTCCAAGAACAAGACTGTAAAATCAGGCCTAAATGTGAAATGTGTTCTAGAGCTTAGTCTTCGCTGTGTACAGAGGCAGTTACTTCATGTTATTAGAGTCAGACTCTAGTCCTGTGATGGGATTGCTGCTTTTCTAAATGGCTCTGGTATAAATTAATGGGGAATTAAAGCTGTAGCCTGGTTGGAATATTGGTACTGTTTAGTGTCAAATAAGACTTGATCAATTTTATTTACAGTCATAGCAATACATTTATGAAGTGAAACTGCATACAATTTTTGTGCAGATCTCATTTTGGATCAGTTTAATCTCTGATAGCATCAAGTGATCAGTACTGGAATTGGTAATACTTTGTTTGGTCTGGCTTTATTTTAGTTTTCCTTTTTCCCTTACCATGGAATGTTTTGACATTTGTTGAAACTCCCCAAACTTCCAACTTTCAATTTGGAAATCGCTTGCAGGAACATAGTTTATTTTTCAATAGAAACTGAATTGAGGTATGTCAGATGGCAGCCTGCATGTTTCAGGGCTTCAGTGATGCCTTCTAGGAGTTAGCCTTCAGATAACCACTGCTCCTATTCTTCCATCTGGGTGAAGCTGGGCTGAGCTCTGTATAGCTTATGTGCTTCACATCCTTCCTATTGTCGGACTTGCCTTATTCACTGAAATTGTTCCATCTTATAACACTTGTTAGGTGCTATAAGTTATTGAGCTTAGTTCTTTGATGGTGAAATTTTTCATTTTTTGAGAAGGAAGAAAGCAGAAAAGCATACATAGGATTTCAAGTTCATGAAGTTTTGCAAAATCTGAAACTATTTTATTAGAAAACATTCGACCTGATAAGACATTCCCCTTAACGCCTAAGACCTCATTGAACTCAACTGAAGAGAGAAACTTAGAGTGCACTGCTTCTTGTTGTACAGCCAGCATCCCTTTAGTTGTAGTCTTCCAGTGGCAAGTTTAGCGATGGCATCTTCTCAGTGAAAAGTATTGACTAATCCTAGAGATGCTTGGCTGTATTTTCTATCAACACGATGTTATTAAGAGAGTGACTAGTTAAAATAATACTCACACCCAGGGCTACTTCAGTTTTAATCCTTTGCCAGTTGAGGTAACACCATTTTCTTCACATGCATTTAAAATTTTTGCCTCTGAAGTGCAAGTCTGTACAATGCACATCTCCAGGTTTTTTAGCCTGCACACAGAATCTGCAGGCATGATTATGAAAGTGTCACCTGAGTTTGCCATCATCAAAACATAGGGGCAGGTTTTAGTTTACCAATGGAAAGAGCTGAGCAAAATGTCTTTGTGCAGCCCATCTGAGAGATGCCCGTGAGTTGTGGTTCCAAGTCAGAGTAGCAAATGTGGTACTGGGGTATCAGGGAAAATTGCCTGTAGAGTTTTTGTAGAGATTGGCTTGTAATAGTGTGTGCTTGCTGATCATGGATGAAAGGAACTAAGCCACAGAATACGTAACAGAGTAGTGAACAATCGAGTATAGGACTGTAGGACTTGTAGGCAAAATATTAGCGTTTGGGGTTTTTTTTCTATGGTGGTACAAATTAAGAGTATGCATCAGAGGAGCATGAGAGATGCAAGATGCAACAGAAGGCTGAAGAAATGGCAAAACTTGACAGATTCATCTCCTCTTCTCTGGAAGCCATGTATGCCAAGAAGAGGGAATGACTGTAATTTTAAATTTCCCAGAGTGGCTTATGCCTGAGCTGTTAGCATGTGTATAAGAAGTTGGAAGTCTGTGGGGAAGGCGGAGGCTTAGCTAAAGGAACTCAAGGATACTTGAGCCAAATGGCAAAACTTTAAAAAGGGAACACTTAAAAATTGTTTCTCTCGCAAAAGCTTTAATATATATCTGTAAAATTACACTGTATTCACAGGTACAATGCCAAATGGTGAGACTACGTTTAAGAGTAAAAATATAAGTGGGGTTTAAATTCTGCTTTTAGTGCAAATCTCAGTATAACCTTAACTAAATTCCTCAATAGCATATCTAAACATTTATAGCTTGTTATAATGCAGTCACTCTAAGTAATTGAGCAGAGGAAAATACAGGGACACTGATTTCCCCCCCTGAACTATTACCTTTCTGGGAAAACACTGGAACACTGGTTTGGAAGGGGAATTTTATCTCAGTTTTTGTGAAAATGAGATTTACCTCTCTGTGTTGAATGTAAGAGCTCCAATTTATTCAGAGCAGGTTCATAGGTTGCTCCTCACTTCAGCTAAATCACCTATTAATGTAATTCATCACAACATCTTTTTTTTTTTTTTAATTGGTTAGTTATAGGGGAGCCTGTATTACTAAATGAATACAATGTGTTTTGTTTCAGGATGCTGAGGGGCAGCTGTGATCACTGAAGAATTTAGTATTACTTGCAGAATTAAAAAAACCCAAACACCACTTTTTCCTTTAAATCAGTCCTGAATCTGTTGCATGATTAAGATTGATTAATCCTCTACCACAGGACATGAAATAGGTATGTCTCTAATATGGCTTGTATATTTCCAACATAGTCCAAACAGATAGCAGTTATCTCTTGGTCTACCCAAGCACAATATCAGGAAACACTTTTTTTCTTTTTTAATTGAGAGGGTGACTGAGCATTGACACAGGTTGCCAAGGAGGTTGTGGAGTCTCCATCCTTGGAGATATTCCAAAGCTGTGTGGACATGGTCCTGGTCAACCAGCTCTAGGTGACCCTGCTTGTTCAGGGGGAGTCAGAGCAGACGACCTCTGGAGGTACCTTCCAGCCTCAGTGAGGCTGGGGTTCTGTTATCCCTGAGCATAATGCAGGGAGGGAAGAGAAGGCAAAGGAGAGTTCATAAGAAAGAGGGATAATGGGAAAACTCTTTTTTTTTTTTTTAAATTTTGTTAGAGTTTTTGAATAGTCTGTAAAAACCAGCTAGCAAAGTAGTGCAATAAAACTTAATGATATGAAGTACAGGGCCACTGGGTATTTGCTAACAGTAGTGGAAGCCAGTTTTCCCAGTTGGACAAATTGAAGATGATCTGTCTTGGGGCCTCTATAGGAGAACTACTATCAGTGGACTTTCCAACAGTAAGAAGGTTTCTCCAAGATTTTGGAGGCTTACCAAAATCCTATGACTCTCTTGTTTCCCTATAAACACTACTTTCCATCTGCGATTTTATTTTTGGTGGTGCCAGGGGTTGTGAAGGGAGAAAGGTTGTCTAAATGTTTGCTCTTTCTCCTTGGTTCTTCTTTTCCTTTCAAGAAATGAATAGGATGACTCATTTCCTACTCTGTGACTTGTTCTCTTGGGCTTTGCTGAAGCTTCAGAAACCTGTCCGTTGTGTCCCGCAGCTTCCTTTCAGCTTGCATGCCCAGGTTTCCTACTTGTAGGTGGTGGATATGGTGAGCAGCTATTTCGCACTGTGATAGGGAATGGGGATGAGGTCAGAGCATGAGCATGGGTGGGGAATTTGGGAAGCACTCCAAGGTCACAGCTGGATCCCTGCACGTTCATTCCTTTCTTCCTGCAATAATTCAGAGCTCGTTTCTGGAGTGACCATGAGGACAATTCTTCCATTCATATGCTGACATTTAGGTCAGAAAAGTTCATTTTATGTGTCCTTGATCGTCATAGGTCGCAAGATGGATCCCAAAGCCTTTGCTCTCTGTATTTTTTTTTTTTTTTAACTGATAGCAGGATTATCATCAGATGCAGCCATAATACACTGCAGAATTCAGCAGGGTGTTACCATTGTCAGTTTGTCAACTGACAGCATCTTATGTTGTTGCTTTGTTAACTTTGAGCCAGTGTGCCTTTTGGATATTTTTAAAACACAGTCTTGAATCTTGTTTGAAACAATCTTAGTGGTCTTTAAAGTATGAGGAATTTCTTAGCCTGAGCTAAGTATGAGGAATGAGGATCTTCTGGGGGGCACACAAGTGACCTACTTTCTTTTCCCACTCCCACTTTCAATTTTTGGCAGAAATTTTGGTTCGTGTTCCAGAAATGTAGAGTGAGGTTCCCCTGTTCTCCCAGAGTCCTCTTTTTTTTTAATTAAGAAAAGCATTATTTTTTTTCTACAAACAAAAAAATGACATAGTAGCTTTTAAATCACACATTTAAAAAAAAAATAAATGATTGAACTTCTTTTTTTTCCTTTCTCCTGTCCCCTAAAACATGTGTTCTGGCAAATAAGAATGTGTGACTTCAATGTGACTCTTGTATTGAAAAGGTGCAATGATGCTGCATCGTACTGACCCCTGACTATTTTACTTGCACTGCTAGAATGCCTTATTATCTCTTTTTTTCTTAATCTATTGAGATTGCAGTTTCAGTAAAGGCAACCACATAATCATATTTCTACTGGATCTTGTGCCAGTAATTCTGCTAATTCTGGCACTGCAAGTGTTTAACAAAATATCACTAATACTAATTTCATCCAGATTACAAACTTTTGGGTTTTCCTTTCTTGTTTGAGTAGGATGAGAGATGAGACAGTTAACTCCTGAGTTTTGAAACTTAGATTTTATTTTTTAACCTACTTCTTCAATTTTTTTCACTCTGTATAGAAGGACATTTTCAGTTGACATCTGATTCATTGCTGATGTTTGACCTGTGTGCCCCCCCCCTTTTTTTTTTCCTTCCTCTCCTCTGGATCTTGTCCCCCTTTTCTCTGCCTCTTCCCCATGGTTACATTTATCCTTTTTATCAGATTTTGGAGATTTTCATCCTCTTGCCAGTCTTTCTTTTCCTCTCCCTCCATCCTGCTGCTAGTCTCTGTTCTGCCCCCCACCACGTTCCCCCGAGACTCTGATATGACATAAGCCCTATAGACAGTACAGGGTAAGAACACCGTTAGGTCAAATGGAAGCAGGCAGCAGGGCTGGCAGTTTTCCATAGCGCCATTTCTACTCTGGGGATGTTTCTTGCCACAGGCAATAAAAAGCATGTTGGGTGTGTGTTTGTAATGCTTCAGCGTGACATACCAGAAGGGGGCAGTTAAAATAAGCTCATTGCTAAACCATATGGAACGTGTTCTGGAAAAACAAATTGCAGTAAGCTGGGGAAGATGCAGCTGTGCAACGCTTTGGCACACGGAGCACAAGTCCTACCTGATGCCAGTTCTGCTTTGTGTACGCACTGTACAAACTGGGAAAGAACACATAACAGAGTGTATGGTGTGCTGGATTATCACCTCGTTCAAATCTCTAGGCAGACACTTAGCTACATGTACCCTGTCAACTCGGTACCAGGTCATGACCAGTAACAGGATGATACCTTGCTGGAGCCAATTGTGTTGAAAACAAAGTCAGTTTAATATGAGGTGAAGCAAGGAGACGGGAGAAGCAGTTTATCCAATTATGAATTTAAGTATAATCACTTGGTGAAGGCTTCAAGCCTGACATGTTGAGGGTTGCTGCAACCTGCTTGTGGCTGCAAGGCTGGCAGAGAGTAGTGTAGCAAGGTCAGTAAGAGAACATGGAGCCCTTCAAAATAAATTGTGACTGCCAACCTAACATGGTAGACTGATGTTTTAGAGGAGGGCGAGCAAAATGGAGCAAAACATCAATATGGACTGGGGGATGAAGGGGTTCAGAGCAGCCCTGTGAAGAGGGACTTGGGATACTACTGGATGAAGAAATTGATATGAGCCAGCCATGGGTGCTAGCAGCCCAGAAAGCCTTCTATCCTGGGCTGTATAAAAAGAAGTGTGGTCAGAAGGTCAAGGGAGGTGATTCTTCTCTGCTGTGTTCTTGTGAAACCTCACCTGGAGGTACTGTGTCCAGCTCTGGGGTCCCCAGCACAACACAGAGTTGGTGTGGGTTCAGAGGAGGCCACAAGAATGATCAGAGAGCTGGGATACTTCTCTGAAGAAAAGTTGAGAGAGTTGAGCTTGTTCAGCCTAGAGAACAGAAGACTTCAGGGAGACTTTGTTGTGGCCTTTCATTATATGAAGGGGACTTAGAAAGAAGATGGAGAGACACTCTTTACAAGGGCCCATAGTGGCAGGACAAAGGGCAACAGTTTTAAACTGAAATAGGGTGTATTTAGATTGAACATAAGGAAGAAATTCTTTATGATGAGGGCAATGAGCCACAGACACGGGTTGCCTGGCTAGATTGCAGATGCCCCATCATTGGTAGGGTTTGAAGTAAGGCTGAATGGGTCTTTGAGCAACCTGGTTTAGTAGAATATGTCCCTTCCTGTGGCAGAGGACTTGGACTAATGGTCTTTAAAGGTCTCTTGCAACCCAAATAATTCTATGATTCTAAAATATTTAGCATCTGGATTAGGATGAGTTTTAGTCCTGTGGTGGCTTGTGTTTTGGAAACCAAAGGCAAGGTTTTTGATGGTGACTTTGTCAGGCCTGTGGCTTTGCTTGTTTTTCAAAATACCAAAAAAATGTGGGTAGCTGAAAGCATTCTGCTAACTGCTATGGGAGCATGAGCCCCATGTCCCTTTTCTGAGATAGGCAGAACGGTCATTCTGCTGTCTGTAGCACAAAACCTGCCAAGGAGTGATACAGCTAGGATAATTTAACACAAAGGGCTGTTTTGTTAGTGTCTTACACCTGTTAAATTTGCCACATTCACAGTTATGAAGCGAAGGTCACTGCAAGCAATAGATGCCAGCTTTGCCTGGAGAATACATTTCCAACAATGTGCAACAACTTCAGCTTCTAGCTGGGATGAGAAAAATTTCAAATGGGGTCCAAAAGTTACGATTCAAGCAGGTAACCCATGCTTTAGAAAAAGTACTTCTTAAGACCGCCAAGTGGAGCTTTCATAAAGCTCCCAAGTCACTCTTTCAAGAACCAGAGTAGCTTCAGATTCAAAATATTTAGGTTAGGTATCCATATATTTAAATTTTTTTTGGGGAAAAAAGTTTAGGTGAATAATATTTTTGCATGCTAAGTATAGGAAGGTGGAAACCATTTTTCTTAACAGATTTGATTAGTGCAAAAGAGCTGATGATCAAGCAAGGATGAGAGAAAAAAGAGTATTTTGTGTTTAGAGTAGGCCATACTAAATCAGAATGGAGTGACATTTGTTACTCACTGGATCAGTGATTATCTGGAATCACCATACTGCCAGTCTGATTAATAATTTACAGCTGTGTTCTTCTCCACTTTGTAAAAAACCCATTTTGTTTAACTTTTGTCTCATAACCCAAATGAGAAAACCACTGTATGATCTTCTGTCAAAATAAATTCAATTCTAAGATCATCTTTTCTTAAATACTAGTTATCTACTCTTACGGGGTGTGTGTGTGTGTGTATGCTTACACTTGTGTGTCATGTTGGCTGTAATGCATTTTGGCTGGTGGGGATATCAACAAAAAGATCTGCAGTACGTTCTTGCATACAATGCAGAGGAGGTTTAAGAACAGTGCGGTACAAAACAGTAACAGTATGGTCGACTCAGTGGGTGAATATAAGATTAACATATTTAGTTGTTACATATTATAAAACAGATACTTGGCAAAAGACCTTGTAACTTTATCTTATTTGCCCCTCCTTGTACATATCCCAAGTAGCTGCATGCCTGTCCCAAGGACCATGGGCACCGGTGCCGGAATCTCTGCCAAACTCTACCACAGAAGCACTAGATACTTCTTGGTCCTACGGCTACTTCCTATTCCAGTGTGTTTCCATAACACTGTGCCAGGTTCCTCTTGTGTGCTCAGCCCAGCCTCGGTGCAAGGGGAGAACAAGAAGGTTTCAGTGGGGAATGTAAAGTTATCATGGGGCTGAGCCCCACTAACCCCAGAGTAGGAGCCACCACTGGTTGTGTGGAAAACCTGGGAGTGATGCAGAATTGCAATTCCTCCTTTTGGTTAAAGGGATTGAAATTCCTATGTGGAAAATGTATGTGTTGCTCTAAGTAATCCTGAGATCATCAAAATAAAACTGGTATGAAAAATACTAAACTTTAAGTCAAACCTCTTGTCATTAAGAAATACTGCTGATGGGGTGAACTGTTTGACATCCAGATGACTATGTAAAGACATAAAGGCGTAGCTTGTTTTCAGTTCAGATATCCATGGCTGACGATGTTCACTGTATCTATACTGAAATATGATTCTTAAGGTTTGATTTGTATTTCCCAGGTTTCATACATACTCTTTAGTGCAGTTTTTATGGATTTGACTGCTACGGATGAAGGCCTAATAACTGGCATTTCAATTGAAACAGGATGTATGAAGTCAAAACTGTATTATAAGAAATCTTTCCTGGGAGAATGAAGATGAATTTTTTAAAGTGTGAACTTCAGTTAAATTACTTGTTAAGTGCCAAAGTCCGTTCTGCACACAGTAAAAATACAGGAAGGATGCTATTACTGTCAAAAAGTAGACTGGGTTTTTTTTTGTCATCAGTGAGAAAATATTTTACTAAGCAGATTCTCGACTTACCTATGCTTTTTGCTCCTTAAGATACCCTGTAATTCAGCTGGTGTACTGAAGAAACAATGTAGGTCTCAGAAGTATGTAGCAGAACTCAACAAGTTGGTGAAAAAATTATCGTGCATTATCCTATTTTAAGAAGAGTAATGAATACAACCTTGCTGTGTGTAGTAGTAGAGCACTTGATTTCTAAAGCTCGAGACTTGCAGTGGAGAGCTTGACTTTATTGGCTAACTTATGGCAACATGGAGGATTAGAAAATAGGATAAAAGTTGTTTCAAAAAAGGTAAATTGTTAGTTGACTTTAAGATGACATATTTTTACTGTGAAAAGATACCTTTTTTCCCCTCCAACAAAAAAGAGGAGACACTGTGGAATGTCGTCGTCCTCCTCTCTGCGCCCCCCCCCCAAGTGTTACCTCAGCCCCTGCAACCTATTGCTGTGTCCAATTTGGCTATTTTGCAAGCTCAGATTAATTTACAACAGCAGCACTGTGGCTTCTTCCAGAGACTGAAAATTGCAGTTATTCAGCTGAGGTTCTTTACATTAACAACTATAGAAAATATTCCACAGGCAAAATTAATTGATAACTGTGAAACCAGTATCAGATGATGAGCCCAGATACTTTTGTAGCTTATGTGTGCATCATTGTGAGTGCTCTTTGTGCCAAATTTTTGCACTTCTGGTTCACAAAAAATGCAAAATAGCTGGATATTCAGTTTCTGTGTAGAAACTTGTAGAACCTCTAGGTTCTACAAAAGTTCTAAGTTCCTAAGTTCTACAAAAAAACCCCTAGGTTTTTTTAAACACCTAGGGGAAGGGATACAACATAAAGGGAGGGTGTCTGAGTAGGATTTTTTCACCAAAGTTAATACTGGTGTCTTGGTGTTTGGGTTTTTTTGTTTTGTTTTAGGGTGGGCTTTGTTTTGTTTGTTGTTGTTTTTTGGTTTTGTTTGTTTGTTTTTTAGTGAATATAACACTTTGCTAATTTGCATGGCTTCCAGATTACTCTAGTACTCACAGAAATAACTTTATCAATGTGGTAGGTAGAAAAAGGTAGAGAGAAAGCATCTCTTTTCTCACCTTACATATTTTGTTTTAAGGCTGTTCTTATCTCCAAATAGGTATACATCTGCAGACCCTTAAAAGCTGGAGCAGGAGATGTATTCCTCTCTCCTTTCTCAGCTGAATATGTTTTTTCTCCTAAAAAATGGGTGTTTTTTTCAGCTTCTCAAGAGACTTAGGTTGCTGTTTATAGGTAAACCAGTGTCAGTCCATGAATTCCACATCAATCATCTAATTTCCTGCAACTCGTGCTTGCAAGAGACATGAGGAGCAGCACAACATTGCATGGGAAGCTTGTTTTTCTAATTTTTTGCAGAGTCCACTTCAACTGTCATAAGAATTAACTTTCTTATTTAATCTTTATTATGGTTTAGCTCCAATTTCAGTACTGTTCTTGGATTTGCAGTGTACACCGACTCATCAGCCAGAATGCCTTTCTCTGGAACACATTTTTTCAATTGCAGAGCAAAAACTGCAGTAACCTCTTCCCCTGCCCACCACCACCCCCCC
>NW_010255903.1:0-26064 GCF_000690775.1 Eurypyga helias
GCCACACAGCTTGGTGTTGTCAAGCTCTTTTGTTTTATAAAAAGAGACAATTCAAAACTTTTTTTTCTTCATCTCTTCTAGGCTGCTTCTATAAAATGGGAATACTTATTGCAGTTATAGGAATCTGGTTCAGCTCTTCACTTGTAAAAGGAGATTCTAAGGCTGTGACAACATCTCTAACTACAAAGTGGTCTTCAACTCCTTTATTACTTGAAACAAGGTAAACCCATTGTGTTTTTTTCATTGACAAATCAAAATATGCTTAAAGGATAAAGTGATGTGTTGGCTTTTTCATTGGTTTTCTGGTGTCTTTGCAAACTCATTGGCAGTAATAACACTTTGGTGAACATGATCATTGCTGTGCTTGGGGAGATGGGATGAATACTTTCAAGGAGAGAGTAGTACTTTTTTGAATGGTGAATTCTTTCATTGTGCATTAGAACAAACATTAATAACAATGAATAATTCCATGGTAAGTATTTTTTGCCTTACGAAGTTTTACTCAAAGTACTGTCTGGAGAGGTTTAGCATGGTCTGGTAAGATTTCACAGTAAAAGATTTTTGACTTCAATGCTGACTGTAGGTTTTGATACACATCTGTTGCTTGCGTATGTTTAGATCAGTGAAGCTTGAGTTTAACCTTGTTCATGTGCGTTCTGCATTGATTATTTAAAGTCAACCACTTTGCTAAGAGTTGTGCAAGTCAGCCTGGGGTGATTTCTTCTATGGTATTAAAGACTTTTTTTTTAAAAAGACGCTATTTAAAAAGAAAGCAAAATGCTGTCTTTTCACTGCCAGTCTACTTAGCACTTTAGAGGTCCCCATCACTTCATTTTTCAGTATTCTACTTTGGAGATGTCTATGCAAAATAGGACTTTTAGATTTTTGTGTAAGAGTCTCTGTATTTAATTTTGTATTGCTTAAGGGTGTCACCACATGTGGAATTCTGCCCATGTTATCGCAGATTGGTTCGCATGAAAATAGTTGAGCATTCAGATGGGCATGGCTTTGGGCAATAGAACAGGTGTGACCTACTGAAATTGCTGCTCTGTAACCTTCTTTATAGAAGTTGAAGACTGAAAAAGCCATACAATGCAAAGCTCAGGTGTCAGTGCCAAGATTTAAATATAGTGCCAGGATTTAAATACCCTGACAATGCAAGACATTTGTTGGTGAAAAGCTCACCCTATAAGAGACAGGGAAATAGTAAGCAAGTAATCAAAATAATGTACCACAGGCTTGATACGTAACCTGACCGTTACATTCAAAGGCTTCGGCTAGACAGGATTGTTCATCTGGGGTGACCTGCAGAATGATGTAGCACTGCCGTGTAAAATCGTTCCTGCTGTTCCATTTACTTAGCTCAGCATGGCAATGCATTACACAGTTGTTCAAAGAGTGCTTACCACCTTGGGTCAGAACAGATTGAAATGAACACACGAGCTGTTGTGGCAGCTAGTGGGCTCCACATCAGTTGTAGCATCCTTGAGTGTATGAAGCATGTTACAACTTCAGTTGTGATAATGTATTTGTTGTTAGCAATGTTTAGAGAATTATGTACTATCTAACCTCAGATAACTACCTAATCATACGCTTAATATATGGGGAATTATGTCATCATGATTTGAAGCTGTGACTTCTCCTTTTGCTCATTTAAAAACAAACAAAAAAAACCCACCAAAGCTAGTAGTTCAAACAAACTACAGTTCTTACAGCAAAGTTAACAGAAATGTGTGTTTCTCATAAAAGATAGCTACCAAAGAAATGCATTAGGGAGAAGAGCTCCCAGGGTGCACACTGCTTTCTCTTAGTGGTCTTTGACAGATTAGTAGGTGCTTTACAAGCTTCTTTCATGTCCTGTGTGTTTGTTCTGGCCTGCAACTATTATTTGTTTGGTTTTTAGCTTTCCTGGTCTGCCTTTTTTCTAGAAGCATACAGCTTTCTGATATAGGTAAACTTATGATAGGAGCTAACTTTCTGTAAAGCGTTACAAAGTATTAGAACTGTAATTTGAGAGAAAATGCATAGACCTAGCTAACTCTTTTCTTCCTACTCAGTGAGTTTTTATCAGAAGAAGGTCAGGAGAAATTCTGGAATTTTGTTGAAGGTAGTGAAAATATTAAGACATCTGAACATGAGGGTAAGTTTTCTTCATCTTCTTTTTGATAATGACTGGTAGTTGACATGGTTGAAAAGTAAACCACAATATTTTGTCTTCCGTGTGGTAGTACTGTCAAAGTCACATGAGGGCTGATTTCAGTAATATTTATACTGCAAAGTGCTCAAGGGTTTTAGATATCTTTGACAAAAGCTGTAGCAGACGAGTGTCAAACATGTTTTGCCTGCCAGTTTCTCTTTAAACGTGAAGTATAAAATACTAGAAATGCTTTTTCTTTGTGTTTCTATTTCTCAACTGAAATTAAGTGGGAGCTCTTAACTGTTTGTCTCCTCTCTGAGCCTATTTTGCATCCTCAGGAATGTATATAACTGTAGTCTAATGGATCGCTCTCATCCATCTGTAGAACTGGCTGTAATGAAAATTGAGGAGGGAATGGTCATGTGCATATTTACAATTAATGTCATGGGCTTCTGTTAGTATAAATCACAGTTAGGATGAATGGCCCCTCTTCAATAGAATATGGTATAGAAAGATAACTTCTTGTACCTTGACTTTGCAGGGAGCGATTATTCTTCTTACCAGGAAATGCTGAATGTAGCCTGCCAGACACTGTCACCTTTGCAGCAGAATTTGTTGAAATTTTCCTTGTCTTTACGCTCTTATTCTGCAACAGTTCAAGCTTTTCAACAGGTTAGTACAGGATATCCTCCAATGATGTGTAGTGCGTTACAGGAAGGAGCGAGCTGCCTAAGGAGATGAATATTTGAGAGTATAAAACTCCTGAACTGATGAAGTGCTCCATGCACCGGAGCTGAAGAGCATATGTATATACTAATTTCGCTGAGTGCCGAATTTGAGTCCATCTGTCTAGAGTAGACTAAAGAATTGGGATTTCAACAGGTCTGCATATCTTTGATGTCTGCTGCACTAATAATTCTCTGAGGATTTTTATGAGGAAAATCCCTATGGCTGTAGGTACTTGTGATGCTGCTGCTGTTCCCGTTATTCGGTTGTATTTGCTCAAAGATCGCAATCCATGGATATAGCTGTAATCATTAGAACCCATAAGTGGAAGTTCATTGTACTCTCTGTTCTTTTTCAAACTAGGGGTATCATACAGTTCATTGCAAATTGTCTCACATTATAATTTGCTTTATTTAAGTAATAATAGAAGATATCTTCCTTTTTCTTCTGGAATAATTTTATCATTTGATGTTTAACACATACAGAGGTTTCTGATGTGTAATGCAAAAAAAACTCAACCAAAAACCTTACAATTGCAGGCCTCACTTTCTGTACCTGGAATTAATATTACAGTTAGTAGTAACAGACTGGAAAACTATTTATAGTAAGTTAAGACTCAACTCCCAATTTTGCAGTTTTTACCGAGCATTTAAATTATGTAGTAAACAGGGAAGAAGTATTTGTTTAGAATGTAGAAATCGAAGATGACCAATTGCTATAGAGCTATGGTGTTAGCATTTTCACTTCTTCTAAGGGGAAACATTGACAACTGCTTGATAACAAATATTTTAATACAGATAGCAACAGATGAACCTCCACCCAAGGGCTGTACCCTGTTTTTTGCTGTGCATGGGGAGAAGACATGTGAATTTGACTCTCTTGGAAACCTTTTACAGACAGCTTCAGAAAGGTATTTCCTTAATTTCCTATTATTTGATTAGCTCTTAAAATTTAACCTAGTTAGACTTCCTGCTGTGAAGAGATTGTAATAAACCAGTAGTTCTTCAGTGTTCATGTGTACTGTCCATTGCTTGCACAGAGTGGCAGTCTCTTACTTCATGTTAATCTGGATTTGAATGATTGTTTTCTTACCCATTGCACTTTGATATCCTGCTAGTAGGAGAAATGTGCACAGAAAACGTTGGAAACTGTTGAAGGACAGTAGGAATTCTCAGGAATATGTAAAGCCTTCAGTGTGTAGAATACTTCAGAATAGGAAGAGCTGGGCTGCATGTTGAAGAGATAGTTAATGTAACAGATTGTTTCATGAATGGCTTGAAGCATGCACAGTACTTTTTCCTTATATAATTCTGTCGTCATTAACAAAGGAAACTGTTAGCTATATTGTGATATAGCTCAAATTCAGATTTCTTTACAAGAACAAAACTCGATTGTAACTATAAAATATAGTAACTCTTTAGAAAAAAAAACCAAACAGAACCTTAAATTTCAGTTTGACTTCATAGTAATCTTGGTAGTTTCGTTTTTTGTAAGCAGAAAGGTGTTTAGTCGATGTGCGGACATATGGCATCTAAAGGTCACCTGCTATTCTTCTTACTCACTGGGAATATTTTAAATACTTCATTATATTTTAGACAAAATTAAAAGCGGAAATTGAAAATAGTCTTCTCATTCACTTTCTTGTTTGTGTACTAAGCCAAGGACAGAGTTCACTTGAATTTGAGTTCCTGGAACATTTGTTCTGTTAGCCTTCTATTTTTTAATACAGAATTTATGAATCACCATTGGTGGGAAAGAAAAGTTAATTAACAATGTAAGGGAAGTGGTTAATTTTTAAAATAAGGATCATATTTGATTCAAAATAGCACCTAGCTACTTGTTTCATATGTCCACTTTTAACAAAGCTTTATCAACATGCTTCAAGTGCCACCAACCTGGATAATACATGGGAGTAGCTTGACATATGTATTCGGTGAAGACGGGAACAGTGATTAAACATGAGAAAAAGAAATCCTGCATCTTGTGCTGCAGGAGGAAATGCTGTGAATCACAGCGTGTTCATCTTCAATGTTTACTCTTAGGCCAAAGCCATTTTTGTTCAAAGGGGACCACAAGTACCCAGTGTCAAACCCTGAAAGTCCTGTCGTCATACTTTATGCGGAGATTGGCTCAGAGGAGTTCTACAGATACCATAAGAGGCTTGTTTTAAAGGCTGAGGCAGGAGAAATCACTTATGTCCTCAGACACTACATTGCTGTGAGTATATTTGTGCATTGTATCGCAGGTGTTTGACACAGAAAGAGGATTGCCCTGGGTTCTAAAAAAGAATACTGGCCTAAGTTTGGTCCCTTTAAATTGACATTTGCATGATGTATTGCTGCATGGTATTTATTTGGAATACTCAAAGTTGATTTTTTTATTGCATGTAGCTGAGGAATACAGGATATTTTAAATCTCCTGATTGTTTAAATAAGAGGATCATTCGATTTTACAAATGCAGAGTTAAACTCCAAATTAATTACACAGTTCAGTCTAAAAAATGTTGCTCTACCTATATCAGATTAAATGAGATAGTCAGATTTTTCCACAGTGAGGCCACTTAGTACTTGGTATGGAAAGTAAGCATTAACCTTAAGGTATCACTTTCAAATCAAAGGCATTGTTTCTGTAGCAGTTTTATTACAGAACCACTTACAAGTCGTAGTGCAATTTGTCCTGGTTTCCATCCCCCTAAATTGCCCATAACCACGAGAGTAGTGTTTAAAACTACATTTCAAAAGCACGGATGAATTTGAGTTATTTGACTTTTTCTCAGAATGTTTATTAAGGTTGCTAAAACCTGCCGTGCTGCAGCTAGTAGCCAGGCTTGAATGCAAAAAAAAAAAGCATCAGCTGGTTCACTTCCAGTGACGTGCACTTTCAATGAAATAAAGTCATACATTGCATACACCGCTTTGCTTTTTAAAAGGAATTTGTTCATCAGTGTTGGGAGGAGGACTTATATTTAAAATTAGGCATATTATACAATGGATCTTGATACAGTGTGACTCCTCTATACTTGAAAATACTTTTACCAAGTGATCATGTTTGTTTCCCACTGAAGTCAGAACTACTTAGACATCTCTCTTGAGTCACTGATGTATTCATTTTTTAAAATTCTCTGTTGTAACTCTGTATTGAATGTTGCATTTTTGAACTTTACAGTTGAAGTTCCTTTCCCTTCTCCATCTGATTTGAAGACAGGAGTCTATCCTGCTCTGCTTGGCTTACATGCTGAATCCTGAAAACATTGTTTTGTGTTCCTCTTTACTTTGTGGTTGTCAGTGGGATTTTTTGGTTCACAGAGATATCTTTGCTTGCTGAACTTCAGAGTTTTGTTGAAATACAATAGGAAGTATAATTATTACAGTACATTTCTGCAGAATCACTCGTTGTGTTTGTTTCTCTCTTGTGCATTACCAGTTTTGTCTGAAAAGTGTACCAGCTTGAGATTTCTTGGCTTTGGGATGGCAGCTTTTCAGTTGTACATAAAAACGTGGCGTGGCAATATTGTACTGTTCACTTTTCCTTACAGAATCCCAGTAAAGAAAAAGTCTACCTTTCTGGCTATGGTGTGGAACTGGCAATTAAAAGTACAGAATATAAGGCCAAAGATGATACACAGGTGAAAGGTGAATTATTATTTTAAGTATTTTAATGTGAATATTGTAATTTTGCAAAGGTGATTTTATTTCTTTTTAGATGGATGACTGTTTTGTCTGAATTGCAGATATTCTTCCTTCAGCTCTGAAATCACTTCTCTTCCTCTCTCTTTTGGAATTATCTTCTTCATGAAATGTATCTTTGCAAAGGCATTTGTGTTCTGTAGTTGTGAAAGGCTGCTAACAATGGAGTCATGACTCTGGACTAGATCTTAGTAATGACACTAATAATAGAACTCATTTTTTACCAGATAACCAGATTCTCTGCAGATGTAAAGCAGTTCTTACCTTAATTTGCATTAGGTTAGCCATCCTCTGAGCAGAATGTGTTTCCTGTTCTTCGTTTCTGGGGGAAACAGAACTTAGAATTCTGAATAGTTTTTGCTTTTGCTGCTCTCTTCAGAGCACTGAGCTCTGTTTTGCAAACTCTCATGCACCTGCCAAAACTATTTTGTGAGGGTTATCTGTGTGTGTACTTGTCATTTACATGTGCACACACATATAAAACCACAGAATTTCCTGATTTTATCTTGGACTTAAGTAAAATATTTTTTTTTTAGCTAACAGTTTTAGAGCACAGAACTCAGATTTTTGAATTGGTTGCTTCAGGATTTTGCAGTTTTATCAGTTTCTAGATACAAATCTAAACTCTGACTCGGAATATTTTGCCACCATCTAGAGTATAGACACATAAAACCTTTGGTCTTTATTTGTAAAAATACTTAAAGTTTAGAAGAACTAACATACTAGAGGAAGTGATCGAATGGAAGATTTTTATTACTGTGTGAGAATTTCCATTAATTTGTCATCAAAAAGTCATGCAAAAGTCCTGGTATTGCTTGTAGAACAGGATGATGGAGGCCTTTTTCTCTTCAGGCTTGTGGGGGGGAAATAATTCTGGGGAAGATTTGTTATTTGTAAACTTGAGAAGTTTTATACCAATCAGTAATCTAAACGCAGTCATGTAAAATGTTTTACAAAATGGGCAAACTGTGCTTGCCTTGCTACAAGCTGCAAACAGCTCACACCTATAGTAAGCTGCACGTTAGAGGTATATGGTTCTCAGCCAGCTCCTGCCCAATTCTGTGCAGGGTGTGACTGTGCAGTCTTCTGTTCATGCCTGTGCTGTTCTGGCCTGTCCAGAAGCACTCATCCGAAGGGACAAGACCTTGAGTTACACTCGAGCATGGAACACCTAGATTGGAGCTGGCTTGTGTCCAGCTGGTTAGGAGACCCTGTGAGTCGTTTGCAAAGATTTCTTTATGATGTTTAAGCTCAGAATAGGACTTTACTTGGATACAGTTTTTTATCAAGTATTTTGGGGCTAAAATCAGGGTTATGAACAGCTTGGTAAAAGCGGTGTTTTCTGTGTGTTTATAGGCACAGATGTGAATGCTACAGTAATAGATGAAAATGATCCTATTGATGAAGTGCAAGGATTTCTGTTTGGAAAACTAAGGTAAAACTCAGTTGTAAGTTGTTGGTCTTTGTCATATCAAAAAACTTGATGCAGTAATGCTGATCTTTTGCCTTGTTACTACTTTTTAACTGAGTTATCTGTATGTGTTAGCAGCACACTTCTTCATATGTTAGCTTCTTTGAAGACTTGCTTATAGGAAACCACACAAGTTTTTTGACTCTCATACCCTTTCAGGCAGTTGTATCCTGACTTGACAGAAGAGCTGAAAGAGCTTCGGAAACACCTCGTGGAAAGTACCAATGAAATGGCACCTTTGAAAGTATGGCAGTTACAAGGTAATCTGTGTGAAGGCTTGCAGCATTGTACTGCAGAAACTTAACGGGAACATAACTTCTCGTGTCCGACATGGATGAGGTACCTAGTGGCTGTGTACAGTTGAGAGAGTTTGATTGTAAATTCCTGCATTAGAAAATACTGGATTTTCAAAGCGCCTTTGTAGAGTCTTGTTGAAACAGCTTTTAGAAAAATTGTTTCATAGGACTTGTGAAGGTTTGCTTTCTATATTGTGAGGTGCAGAAAGCCACTTGCTCTTAAACTGACTATTTGTGTGATCTGCTGAATGCAGAAAAACAAAGGAAATGTAGTTTCTTTCCATGATCACATTCTTGGTGTGATTTCTCACCAAGCTGGGATTTCTCAAGGTTTACAGGAAACTGTATTTCAAAAGCACCTGCAGGCAACTCTGACCCGTTTCCCTGGCAATCATCTGTAGAGGCCTGTGGAACGGCTTTTCATCCTCTGAAAAAAGAGAGTAATTCAAAATGCTGAACATACTTTGCAGCCACAGAGAACCTACTTATATCCAACAGGTGGCTTTTATATTTCTAGCTTGTGAAACAACTCCCCAGACGCCTTCTGAAGGGCAGATCCTCCCACCTCAGCCAAAATAAGTGGTGATGGTCTGGCCTCATTGAAGTGACCTGTAGGCAGGATAAATTGGTTCATTTTGAAAGGGTTACTTACTTCACGGCAACAAATACAAGTGGAATACAAGGAAGAAGATTAAAAAAATCTGTTTAAAAGCAGAGATAGAAAATAAATTTTCATAGGTAACAAATAAGCCAAAAAGCTGAAAGCTCAAGTTGAGATGACTCTGCATTGGCTTGTTTCCAGTTTAGAGTTCTTGACCCTTATTTTTTCACTTCTAGATTTAAGTTTTCAAACTGCTGCTCGTGTTTTGACTGCTCCCCCTGTGGATGCTTTGATGGTCATGAAAGATCTCAGTCAGAACTTTCCTACGAAGGCCAGGTAACTTTAATTACGAGTTCTAGGCACTTTTCTTACTGTCTTTGTCCTGAGCAGAACCTGAGACAGGCAGCGTTGGTTGGGTTAATGTCCGAGCTTCCATTTAGCTGGAAGCAAACACCAGGGAATGGTCCTGCAGAGAATTCTTCAGCCTGTGGTTACAAAGAGGATCTTGCAATGTTTTTCTTGGATGGCATTTGATGTGGACTGGTGGAAAACTTGATGGAATTACCTGTGCTATTGTGTTGTGAAATGCTTCTGAACCTTTTGCATTAAGTCCTCAAGAATTTATTGCATAGGTATTCTGTTTTGCGGCTTTATCTGTTTACTGGATCCTACTCTTCTGGGATCCACTTTGGCAAACAGCCAGTCAGTCTCACGTCAGAGACTGATGCCCAGTTCCACTGTTCTTTGTACTTTGTCAATGACTTCTTGAGCATATTCAAATTAATTTCAGGAGACTCATAATCTGGCCTGCACAACACATCTATACAAATAGATTTTTGATAGATCCCATGGCCTGGGTTGTGAAAGTATTAAAGGAGCTCCTCCTTGTTGAGTAGGTGGAGATACACTTGAGAGTAAAGAGCACATGAATTCTGGTCTTATTTCCCACTAACTGATATTAAGATGGTGCTATTTATGGCTTCCTAAGGTATTGCACTCTCACTGAGTTTTTAGTTAAATGTGTGAGCTGTACTTGCCATTTGCTAGGTGCGATGTAAGGAAAGGAATGGGAACCCACAGTGAGGACTGAAATCCCATTTTCTGTTGCCAGCTTCCACCTCTACCTTTTTTGGCAGCTGTTCACTTTTACTGTGGTTAATGTGAAATTAGACACTGAGAGTTGGCATTTGGTTAACGTTTTATGTTCTGTTAAATTATATAGTATAAGAAAAAATAGTGCATCCTACTGTATAATGGTTCCAAAAAAGTGCAAGTGCTTCTGATTGCAGCTCTTTATATGAGGAGACTAAATATATCTATATATAAGGTACAAAAAGTAGATATTGAATCTATCCATTAGATAAAAACATCATGCCATGAATCATCTGTTTATTTCCATAGAGCCATAACAAAAACAGTTGTTTCTTCGGAACTCAGAGCAGAAATTGAAGAGAACCAAAAGGTAATGCTTCCATAAAGTAACATAGTGTTTTTGCACTTAGGTGCTAATGAAAATTCAAGTTTTGAAAATAATGATTCTATTAAAAGTTTACATTTTGCTCAGAAATAGTGACCTCGTATTTTCACACACCACTTTATCTTAGTATGCATCCGGGAACTAAAGAAGTGGTGCATTTTCAAACATGGATTAGGAACGTAATTTAGCTTGTTTGCTCAAATATGAAAATATTGGTCAGGAATTCTTTGAGATCACTGAGTTGGGGAATGATGATACAGGATTTTGTTCAGAGCTGTGCCTACAATGGTTTTTCACAGTAGTCAAGTTGTTCACAGTAGTTATTTGGCAAGCACTTGTTAATGTATACGAAAGTGAACGTCTGTTTGCTCTCTGAACTCAGAATCTGTTAAGTGTATTTCTTGTTCTTTATAAAAATAATTTGAAATACAATTAAAAGTACTACATAGTGAACCCTGGTGGAAAACAGTTATTTAGAGAAAACATACAGTGTAGGTAGAGGTAGGATTTCCATGCAGGCTGTCTCCATCTGATCTACAGGACAGGGCTGTGCCATATCAGTCTTCACTTAGTTTCCAAGTTACATGCCTGTAGTGATGGCTTGCCAGCTCAGGTTGTATAGAGGTGGGTGGTATGCTTCTTCTAGGACTGTGCCTGCCGCGTGGCCTTCTTTGTCTCTGACCTAGTTCTCATCTGAGTGCTCTAGCATGTGTGTGAAGTCTGAATGTCATAGTGCTCCTTGTCCTGGGTGATAGCTAAAAGGAGGCTGACCTCAAGTTACTGGGTTTAGGTTTTGATTGTATTCTGAACTTCCCAAAAGCAACTAGATATTAAAAGTGTGATTTGAATCTAATAACTTTAGTGGAAGTTATTAGATTCAAAGTGTAGTTATGTTTTTAGATTATCTTTTAAAATGTCTGACCTGGATGGAACATAGCTTGTTAGAAAGCCATTGGCATCTTATTACAGTTTTAAGAATGTAGAAGAAATTTAGTTCTTATTACTCAATTTGAGATGGTGCTTAAATATCTGAATTCATCAGTGTTTACAAGGAAGTTGCAGGATAAACTCGAAACCTTCTGTCATGGCTTAGAATGATTCATACTACATGGAGGAAACAGTTCCAGTTTTGAAACTAGTAAAGGAATAAAATTTAGGAGCTATCCAAGTCAGTCTACATGCGCTTTGAAACAGAATCATGGAAAACCCAGGTTGTGAGTGACCTCTGGAGGTCATTGAGTAGTCTGTGGTGTCTGCAGGAAAAGGTCTCGACAGCTCTGTTGTGTACTTGGCATCAGCAAAGCACTGAAAAAACCAACAGCCACTTGGGAACTTTGTACAGGCTTTTGTACAGTCAAAATACACCTGATAGTGCAGTCTGGATAGAGTGCAGGACAGAAGTTTAAGATAGCAATTAAAAATAAAACCCAAAGCCAAGAGCAGCTTTTGTTATAGGAGCTACACTGATCTATTCATTCTTGCTTGGGATTAACAGGAAAAGTACGAAGTATGTTAAGTACACACTTATGTTTTTGTTTAAAATCTAATCAATGGTGTTTTTGACTAGTCAAGTAGTAAATGCAAAGTTACCTGAAATCTACTGACAAGTCCCCTGAGATTCCTGTTCTGAAAGAGAAATCCCTTGTTGTTCAATAGCGATAAAATCAGAAAAGAAGGGATGCGGTTTGACACTGTCGTCCGGTGTGGTTCTGGAAGGGACAAAGTATAGAATGTAAGTGCAAGCTAAAGCTACCTGGGGGCTTTTCTGTTACCTGTTAGATCAGACTGGTCCACAGGTAAACCCATGATTTTGTGGATTCATTTTTTTTCAAAGTATGTCTAGGCTACTAGATCCAGGTCTGCTAGATCTAACCCTGCCCTGTCCAGCTGTTCTTTGCATGACGCAGTTTGTGTGGATATCATTTGACAGTGACGTTCACTGCTATTAGTAAGTTATTGTTTACTATGTAATTATCCACAAAACGATACAATTTAACACTGCATGTAGTCAGCTCTTCTCTGGGAGCTTCTTTATTTAACAAAATATATAACTTCTTCCTGATTAGATGCTGCTTTGCTGTTCTTGGTACTTCACATGGTACTTGGTTATTCCTCTGTTTGCTTTGCTCACATTTTTCATTATATTAGTGCTTTTAAATATCCACATGCTATGTTTCTCCAGTGTTCATCATGCCTCTTAATAGAATTTTGTATCTGGTGCTGCAGAACAGAAATGACACTTCTTTCTTCCAATACCTCTTAAGTTTTTAAACAGAATCTTTCATGCTAGAGTTGGAGAATTTGCTTGTGGACTGTGTTTTATTCACCTCTCCTGACTCAAAATCATTCTCTGTGATGGTGCCTCAGTTCAGGGGCAAGTATCCATTCAAATGGGGTACTGCTTAGGGGTAGTTGGAAGAAATTCCAAAATATTGATGAGACTGACTCCATTTGTGTGCTGTCTGATTTGGAATACAAGGAATACAAGGGCAGCCCATCTGTGTTTCATCAATGACTTGTCCACTAGGTCAGGACTTAACTGGCACCTTAAACACTGTAGTTAGTTCCACTACTGAGTGCCACGCAATATCCAGCAGTTTTAAGACTGTTCTGCCCAAAAATGCGTGTCAAAGAGCTAAGACAGGTAGCTGGATGCCATTTGTCCATCTACTTTGTGGGCTTTCACCTAAAAAACCATGATACTCTCTCAAGCATTTCTAGTTATAACTTGAGTATATTTAAGAAGTCTAGTCAGGGACTTTGCACTGCGCTCCTGAATCATGTAGAAACAAACAGAACCTGTGTGTATGCACTAAATAGCTTCAGTTGTTTTTAGCTCTGGTGTGGATGTGTGCACAAAGGCAAAGACTGTAGTTGAGAAGCCATGTAATGCAATAAGGGAGAGAAAATGTACAATTTTGACATATTAAAGTGTCTAGTAGTTTGTTTTGTGCAGGTTGTTCCTCTAATGGCTTTCTACTTCCTTTCAGTATTTCAAAGGAACATTAGGATTACAACCAGGAGATTCTGCCCTGTTCATCAACGGACTACTTATTGATTTAGACACTCAGGACATATTTAGGTAGGAGTGTTTTCTTTTGCAGAAGAATTGTATCCTGCTTAGGAGCTTGCATCCTGCTTATGCGTAGATAATAAAGTAATTTAGACAGTTTTGAATCTTCTTCACAAAGTCTATACCTAGACTAGGTTTAATTGTTAAGTACTGGAAAAAGCAAATCATGGTTTCTTCTCTCATGCCAAGTGCACTTCTAACAAAAAGCTGATGTAAAAACTGCAATACCCTTGAGTATTGGACTGGGAAGCCACCTTTGTACTATTCTTTTGAAGTGTGCTATGAGTAGCAGATTTTGGTCTCCAAAACTGTCAACGTACAGATTTTATTCTGAAGATGGTAGATGCTCAAAGAATAAACCACTGTAACGTTTTAATTTGAAAACCACCCTATATCTTTGTCAAGATCTGTTTCAATAATGTGGAACCGAAATTACAAATGTATGTCATGCTTTAGTTACCTTGATTTAATGCAGTTTTTCCTAAAAATATAATGTAATCGAATACGTTTAAGTTATCTCAGGTTTCTTAGTATAGTTAGAAGTAGGTGATACATAAGAAGTAATGCACAAACATGGCAGACTTGTTTATACCTTTCATTTGCTGTGTCTGTAAAAGTCACCAACATTTTTTCTTTTCCTTCAGCTTGATTGACGTGCTGCGCAATGAAGCCCGCGTTATGGAGGGCCTGCACAGCTTAGGAATTGAGGGTCCTTCCTTGCACAACGTTCTGAAGCTGAACATCCAGCCATCAGATTCTGACTATGCTGTAGACATCAGAAGCCCTGCTATTTCAGTGCGTATGGTTTTATAGATGTACCTTATTTGCCATTGGGCAGTGCATTCTTAGGCTGTCGGGAGCTTTGGTCCCTAGTTTGCAATCAGCTCTGAAGCTGCAGTGGAGAATAAAAGAAAAGTAAGGTTACAAGTATAGCTAGCTCTTTTTAAAAAGAGTAGCTTTTTATCATACAGTTCTCAATATAGTGTCAGATTTTAAAATATTTTACAGTCTCAGACTCGAGCAGGAGGACTGTCAATCATTTAATGCCTTTATTTTTATTTAGTGGATCAACAACCTTGAAGTTGACAGTCAATATAATTCCTGGCCTTCCAACTTGCAAGAACTGCTGCGTCCCACATTTCCCGGCGTCATCAGACAAATTAGAAAAAACTTCCATAATTTTGTAAGTAGTAATCTGACTAGAAATAGAACGTGCTTTTGGTTTTTTTTTTTCCAAACGTGGGGATATTAGTTTTTGCAACTCATCTGCATATGTGCTGGACTCACTGTCACTTAAATAGCTTGAGATAGGATGGTTTTCTAGAAGGTTTTGTTCTATTAAGTTGTGGAAGAGATTGAGATTCCTGAGCATGATTCTCTGGTGTCTATTAGATGCCACAGATTGCTTCATCAATGGTAAAAATTATCAACTGACAAGTAAGAATTTGGTGCATTTCAACTTTGTCATAATAACCAAAGTTGGTTAATGAAGTCCCTCAAATTTGTACCTTCTTCACAGGGTTAAGACCGATTTGGGTTGTTTCAGTTAGAAAGCATACTGGCACCAAGACTTCAAAAAATGATCACCAGTCCTTAGCTTAATCCTGGGTGTCCTTTTAGTCTCCAGGTAAACTAGTTCAATCTAATCAGGAGTTTGTAAATTCTGTGCTGTAACTCTTGTCACATGGCAGAGTGGCCCTATAGGAAAAAGGCTTCCTCTGATTAGGGGCAAATATGAACTTGAACCACCTCAAGCTGCAGGAGCATTAATGCATTCGATTTTTTCTCTGGAGTTCAGTACTTCTAACACTGAAATTATTAAATGAAAAGGCACCTCATAAACACTGGGTGGATTGTGTACATATGGGGACAGAAGCCTAGGAGCTAGGGGATACTGAGGTAAAGATAAAGTCCGTAAGAAGTCTGGGGTCTTCTGGTTAAAGGAGTGGGTTAGGCAGGGTATTTTACACAATGGACTTAAAGACTTCATAAGAAACTGTTATCTAGTGGGCCTCACCTCCCTGGCAGTGTATAAAGTAGGACTGATGATAATTCTGCAGTGAGACGTGAATGAAGCTCTCTAATCAAAAACCTTGACTTCTTAAGGGAATAGCAACTTTCCACTTGTAATTTGTATGCAGGTGCTGATTGTAGATCCCACTCACGAGACCACAGCAGAATTACTGAATGTGGCAGAGATGTTCTTCAGCAACCACATCCCACTGAGGTAACTGCCATGTTTTAAGGGGAATTTTTTTACATCAGTTTTAGTTTTGGTACTTTTGCAATTGTAAAATTCTCATTGCTAGGACACTGTAGAAATGCTACATTTCTACAAGGTTGGGAAGGGCATTTACTAAATGCTGTTTCTTATTGAAAAAGTTTTGAATATAAGTTTTGCTACTAGCAAAACAGAGTTTGGTTTCTTTAACAGTCCAAAAGATCTTAAAAGCAAGTCCTTTGGATGAAAGAGAGATGAAAAGCAACATTCTGATGGACTCAGCATTAGAGATTATATTGTAAGTGTGATTCCTGGCCACTCAGCTCAAAATCTTACCAGTCTATTCTGGAAGAAGTCTTTGTCCAAGATGATGATCGTAGCTGACAGTTGTATGAAGAGTTATTTGTTAGTATAACAGATTAATGACCTGGGGATTTCTTTGGTTGCAGGATTGGACTAGTCTTTGTGGTTAATGACTCAGAGGATGTTGATGGACTTCAGGATCCTGGTGTTGCCCTCCTTAGGGCATACAATTATGTGGCACAAGAAATGGACAATAATTATGCTTTCCAGACTGTCATGTCTGTAAGTACGCATTTAAAAGGAAAATGAATGTTTTACTGTTTTCCATGTATGTAAGACTCTGTTAATGTGCTCATATGTAGATAATGGAAGAAGTTTTTCTTCGGCTTGGTGAGTACTCAGAACATCTCCAAATATTAATACCACACAATACATGTTTCTTTGTAAAGTGCTTCTGCCCCGGCTTTAGCAGGTGAGACGAGATGTGACACTTCACACTTTTGCATGTTTTTCTGATTCTACCTTTGCTCATTCTGCCAATGAGTTCTAAACACCCATGTCCTTTCAATATTGTCATTTGTTTTGAACAGCTCCTGCTGCATGCTTTTGCTGCGCCAAAGGATAATACAGGCGCTAGTAAATGCATCTGCACTCATGGTTTGACGCTGTTATACAAATCTACAAGCCGGGGCATACTGTAGCATTAAACTGCTGGTGCTTTTACTTTTTTTTTTTTTTTTTTGGGTATGTATTTATAAGTGGAAATAAAGTCTTGTGCCTTTAAGAGGGAAACAGTTACGTACATTGCACATGAGGTCTGTTTTACTGTTTATAAACATGTCGAGTTCTGAAGGGAAGGGTAGTTCTTCAGATATGCTTTACTTGTGTCTTTTTTCTCCTAAGCTCTACTTTTTTCCAAAAAATACCTTTTGTAATTGAAGATGCAAGTTATTATTTAAAGAAATACATGATATTTACCTCCTTTCACAAAGATGGAAGGGCCACAAAGATGATCCAAGGACTTGGAAGCCTGCTGTGTGAGGAAAGGCTGTGAGAACTGTAGTTGTCCAGCCTTGAGAAAAGAAGGCTTAGGGGAGACCTTGCCACCCTGTTCCAATATTTAAAGGGTGACTACAAAGACGATGGAGACTCCCTTTTTACAGGGAGTCACAGGGAAAAGATGAGGGGTAATGGGTGCAAGTTGCTCCTGGGGAGATTCTGATTGGACACAACAGGAAAGTTTTTCACAATGAGAACAATCAGCCATTGGAATAATCTCCCCAGGGAAGTGGTGGATTCCTCAAGATTGGATGCTTAAGATTCAGCTGGACAGGGTGCTGGACCATGTTGTCTAGACCATGCTTTTGCCAAGAAAGGTTGGACCATATGATCCTTAAGGTCACTTCCGACCTGAGATTCCATGATTCCAATCTCACTGGAATAACTATGAGGTAAAGCAACATAACTAAGGACTACAAGTGCTTAGGACCTGGTATTGCAGCTAATGAATCTGAAAACACATTTTGTAATTTGGCTGTTAATGCCTTATAATTACTGGAATGCAGGTGACAGGTCAACTCACCTTTGGTAAGGAGAGACGCTTTACAGTTGCAGCTGTAAACGTGTATGTGTCCCCTCCTTTCAGATATACAACAAAGTGAAAACAGGAGACCAGCTGAAAGTGGAGCATGTGGTTAGTGTTCTTGAGAAACAGTATCCCTACGTGGAAGTCAGCAGCATTCTGGGAATTGATTCTGCCTATGATCAAAACAGAAAAGTAAGAATTCATGAAATAGAGCATTTTTCCCTTTATTTGCTTGTTGCACGTTTTTTGCTATTACCAGACAGTGCTCATTAAAATTAATTCATTTACAGTATGAACTTAATGGAGTATTTTGCACTTCTGTATTATGAAGTAACCTTTTTTGCTTTGAAACTCTGAAAGACAAGGACGCCTTCTGCATGTAAGATACAAAACATGCCATGTGCACTGCATAAAATTAGTATTCTCTCTATCATATAAAAGCTGGAAGGACATTTTAGCCTGTTGAGAACAGACTTGTGTGGGTATTGCATGGAAACATGAACCCTTGTGATAATGGGCTAACGTGGTAAACCTGCTTCTTTCCCTGTAATTAGGCAGCGAGAGGTTACTATGAGCAAACAGGTGTAGGTCCTCTCCCTGTTGTGCTGTTCAATGGAATGCCTTTTCAAAAAGATCAGCTGGATCCTGATGACCTAGAAACTGTGACAATGCACAAAATCCTGGAAACCACAAGCATCTTCCAGCGAGCCGTGTACCTGGTAGGTGCTGAGTTCAGCTGTGACTTCAGAGGGAAGTAAGATTTGGAAAAACTGACTCAAAAGTCCCTGAATGTGTAATACACAAGATAGCTTAATGTGCATAATTTCTTGGTTTGCTTTTTTGTTGTTGTTTTTAAGTTCTCTAAGACAAATATACATATGAAATAACAAATATTACTTCTTTCTTCTTTCAGGGTGAACTATCTAATGACCAAGATGTAGTTGAGTATATCATGAACCAGCCTAATGTTGTTCCAAGAATTAACTCAAGAATCTTAATGTCTGACAGAGAGTACCTAGATCTGACAGGAATAAGTAAGGATGCTTTTAATTGCATTAACCTGAAGTATCTGAGTCCAAGACATTTGCTGTCCCAACGGAAAGCTCTAGCGGCAAAGTATTAACAGGACCCTGAGTGATGTTCTAGCCCTGGTGCTGGGGGAGACCTTATGTACAATAACATTTATGTCTACAGGTTTTTCAGAACAGGAATTTGGTTTGATTTTATACAAACCTTTAGAGGAATATGACTCATGAAGTTGAAAAATTAGCAATATGTTAGCAACAGCCAAGAGCAGGCATATAATGTATAAAGAAACAGCTTGTTCCCTGTATCTAACCTTTTGAGCACAGATTGACAGTCGTCTCTGGAATTACTTAAGATTTGCTGTGCCATGTATTTTAGAACTTTTCATGGCTAAGTGTATTAACACCCAATGCAGTGACTGCTGTAATTGACAGTATTGGAAAAACTACCTTTTTTGACTTTTAGACGTGTATTGTTTACATAAATTAACTTCAACTAAGTGAGACGTGAACAATTTCTTCAACTGATTTCTGCATGCCAAATATGCAATGTAATTATTAACATAATTTAGGAGACAACAGAAATATATTCCTCATTGTATATTAACAGTGGAAATGAGACATAAAAAGGAGTATCAGGAGGAACAAAATGGGATGTGTTCTTAATGTTCTGGTAATAGTGATTCTTCTTTCATTTTACATGGAATAGTTTGCCTTGACATCTCACACTTTTTCTGTTTCTCAGATAATTTTTACGTGGATGACTTTGCTCGATTTACTACGTTGGAATCCAAAGATAAGACAGCTGCTGTCGCCAACAGCATGACCTACTTAACAAAGAAAGGTAACATCTGCAGTGGATTATGGCCCCCTCACTGAGCCTTGTTCAGGCCTGTGGGTAATGGCGCAATCTAAGTGTGAAAAAGAAAGGTTTTTTGATAAGGCATGTCATCTGCATGGAACAAGAATGTTCCTGTCGCTCTTTAAACCCAGCCTTCACAGAATAAAGAAGTCCCAGCCAATCTGCTTTTGCTGTATTGCAAATGACCACCAGAAATGCAGCAGTGTCAGCTCTGATCCTGCAGTGACGCTGGCTAGAGGAATACAAAAGGTGTTCTAGTGCTCTCTCTCACAATTCAAAGTTACTAAGGGTTACATGGAGTCAGAAGACAATTTTTATTGCCCATGGTAGATGACAACATCTAACATGGTCTGTGCCAGTTTTTTTGCACCAGTGCTGGTACTGCTTTTCCAATGATGGTATGGTTTTCTTACAGTTAGTGTTAAATGCAGCTGTACC
Source organism: Eurypyga helias (assembly GCF_000690775.1). Classification (NCBI taxonomy): domain Eukaryota; kingdom Metazoa; phylum Chordata; class Aves; order Eurypygiformes; family Eurypygidae; genus Eurypyga; species Eurypyga helias. Next base: position 19,902 of record NW_010255903.1, read on the forward strand.
TTCTTGTTGTAAGGAATGAATTTTAGACATAATACAAAGCTTTATGAGGCCTTTCCTATATCCATTTCAGTTAGGAATCATACATAAGCTGCTGCCACTTGAACCAATTCCTCTTGTTCTGTCTGTCGCCTTTCCTAGGCTCTCACAAGTTTCCCCAGCACCATCTTCAGCCACTGCCATGTGCATGCACTGCCCTAAATGTTCCCATTGCTCCTTCTGTCTCGTGTTTGCCCTTGGTTCATGTTCAGTCACTTAGATCTGAACAAGTTTCTTCCTACTCTACAAAGGGAAAGCTATTAAACCTACACCTCCGCACACTCGTTTGAAAGTGTGCGTTAATTTGCAGTCCCATGGCTTGCCAGTTTTGGGTCTCTGTCCCTTCTGTCACTGAAGGTATTTAATAACCAGTGTCTGATTACAGTAATGCTGTAGCACATTCATTTTCTAGGATCATAAGTAAGTTATACATATTGCTGGCTGAGCAAGAGTACTGAAATAGCACTGTCATGCTAATTTTTAAAGAGGGAAGCTAACAGAAAAGGTTAACTTCCAAGTCGTAATGGCATGGTAGTTCTTGCAAATGGTCTTCAGAATGATGCCTTCATGGTATGGTATGAAACTGGTAATATGTAGGAGAGTTAGTGCTGAATAAAGTTAGTGAAAATAAAGCATCCATCTATTTGACGGGAAGAAAAAGTTAAACCTTACTCTAATAAAATTGTCACAAACATGTTGCACTTGAACTTTTTAATTATTCAATTATGCCCAGTAGAGTGCTGCAGCTTCTTGATACACATTGGGGTTACTATGAAATTATTAATGTCTCTCTCCTTTCCTCCCTCTCCTTTCTGCTTTTTGACCAGGAATGTCTTCCAAGGAGATCTATGGTAACTCATGCTTTAGCATTTCATATGTTATTCTGGGAATTTTCTGGTTCCTTTCTAACACCGGCTTTAGAACCAGCAGAAATGAAGAAAGCTGTTTAAATGCATGTTGGCTTCAGCACTTTTTTCTGTATACAGAACTGATTTTATGAACTAACCGCTTCAGTACGAAGAAGTGGTATGTCTGTTCCCTAGTTGGCATCTGTTATAGGTTCCTTTATAATTTCTAAAATAAAAAGGTAGCAAACAAGCAATATCCAGCTTAGAAACAGTGATGCATGTGCATTTTATGAATGAGGTAAATGAAACCTAATATAATAGCAATATAATTATTTCTGTCTTGCCAGACTTCATAGCTTCGCTTCATCCTTATCTTCCATATGTAATTTTACTTTTTTTGAAACCTTTGCTTGTGCATCATGCTTCTCCTCCAAATGAGGAGGCTTATCCTAAGCTTTCCTCCCCTTCACCCTCAAATTTCTCCCACTCTTTTTTTATTCTTTTTTTTTTTTTTTTTGTTAATTGCAGATGATTCTTTCGTTAGACCTGTTACATTTTGGATTGTTGGTGATTTTGATAAACCTTCAGGGAGGCAATTGTTGTATGATGCAATTAAACATCAGGTAGGTCATGTTTTCATCTGAACAGCTTAGCAGTGCTAATAAAGCCGTAGATGGAAGCTTGAAAAACACAGGTTGTGCTGCTGCTTGTTGTATGACCTGGAGAGATTGGTTCTCCCTGCAAGGTCTCTAATTTCCAGCCTCATCTTATTTGTAGGGACTTGGAACATTGCTGACTGCCTTGTACTGGGACACAGTCCCCTCCTGGCACTATGCTAATACAATAATCCCGTAGTTCTAAATGGAAGTTGTCTGTGTTGTGGTTTGGAGATGAACATGAGCATTGCTCTCTGCTCGGTCTCATTTGTTCCAGGAAGATAACTATCGTGAAAATAGATGGCTTACCCCTAAATCACTATTTCGCCAGACCTCAGAGTGCTGGCCGTGGTCCTATATCTTTTGTGTAGCACAGTATTCTCTAGAAGATTCCTGTCACAGTGGTGCCTATACATAAACTAAATACTTGATGTTAAATTAGTTCATTTACCCTTTTTACCTTGTGCTGTTACTTATCTAATTTGGAGTCTGGTTTTCTGGTTAAGAAATACAAAGCTTTTGCTATAATTAATTTTAATAGGCTTATGCTTTTATTCTTACTCATTTAAAAAACCCTGAAAGCTGAAACTTTCCTAATGCATGTTTCATTAAACACAGAAATCCAGCAATAATGTTCGAATTAGCATGATTAATAATCCTAGTGAAGATCCAAACAGCCAGAACACACTTGTCGCTAAAGCCATATGGGCAGCTCTACAGACACAAACGTCAAATAATGCCAAGAACTTCATCACCAAAATGGCAAAAGAAGAAATTGCCAAGGCACTAGAGGCAGGAGCCGACATTCTGGAATTTGCTGTTGGGGTAAGCATGTTTGTTGGTATTTGCAATGGTAGGGTACTTCCACTTGTTCTCCTAATGATTTTTGCAATGTAGTATGTTCGTATGCAATAGGTACAGTAACTCTGCAGAACAACACTGTTGGTTTTGGTGTTTCACTCTGAAAGGTCAACTTACCTAATTATAACAGTCCCTCTAAAAATAAAGTAAATCTTCATACACACCAAAGCTCCATAACTTTGAAAAGTCAAAAGGAATTCAGATTCAGGGACCTACTTCAGTGACTCAGGTGTTTCTTGGGAGAGTTAAGCCAAAACTGTAATCTCTTTTAAAAGCTGAGAAAAAATTACGCTTGTAGTTCTCAAAGTAGGTTAAAGAAAGTTAGGCAAGAATCATTTAAGAACAGAAACATGGAACAACTCGTCTAAGTAATTACTGAAGCTGTAGCTCTTCACCTCATAATTTGTGATAATGTTTGAAGGTGACAGGCAAGAACTAGGTTTAAGACCACAGAGAGAAGGGACCTGGGGATAAATTTTAGCAAGATATAGCTATGTTCTTGAATGGAAACAAAAAAGGTGCATTTAAAAAAAAAATGTGCAGGGGTGTACTTTTCTTCCCATTTCAATGTCATGTATTCTTTCCTTTCAGGGTATGGATATCAGTATTTTCAAAGAAGCCTTTGAATCTCCCAAGGTGGATTTTCTTCTGTCCCATGCTATATATTGCAGAGACGTTCTAAAGCTGAAGAAGGGGCAGAGGGCTGTGATCAGCAACGGAAGGGTGAGATCAGTCGGCAGACAGTAAAAGAGTTATAGCAGACTTTGGGCAGCAGAGTCTACGGATCAGACTCAGTCTCAGCCTTCTTTAGGTCTCAGCAGGCTTTAGGGTTGCTTCCTATTTGATTTATTGAGACCTGCAGTGACCTTTTCTGTGTACCGTGTGCAGTTAGTTGTTGGGGTCGTGTACAAATTCAGGTCTCTCACCAACAGGGTTGCTTTCATGTTGGCAGTGAATTGAGTCCAGGGGCAGAAAGGGATGATAAATTTGCCTGTGCTGCTTCAGTTCATTGGGCAAAATGCTGCTGTATCTGGCCCTCACCAAGGTGCTTCGGTCTCTTCGACCAGCTCTTTTTACAACAGCCACTCAGACTAGGCAAATGATGTTACAACAGGAGTATTTCATTGCACATAATGAAACCCAGCTGTGTACAGCATTCAGTTTTCTTTCGTCATCTGCTTGCCAGTTAGGGGAAAAAAGCAAGTTCCAGTAGCTGTATACTTTATTGGGTTAAAATGTCAAGAAATGAGTTGCAGTATTCTATCTCTGTCATTAGCAAAATAGCTAATGAGTCTAAGTAGCTTTTAGGCTTCTGAAGGCTAGAGGAGTGAGATTTGCTGGAGTTTTGCTGTACTACTGGAATTGGCCTGGCATTCCACTGCCCTTTCAAGATGTAGCACTGCATGTGGAACTTACTGTGCCTGATTTTTGCAAACCAAGCACTCGCTGAAAATTTTAAGCATTTATTTTATGCTTTAGTCAGGGACTCTTGGCTCTGAATAGCTAGAATTCGCTCTTAAACTCTGCTGCCATTGACTTTAACATAAACCTAAACAGTTGATCCTGAGACTGGGCTGGAGTATTTATTTAATACACCTTTGAATTTTGTTTTACTGTAGCCTAACATCATAATGCTGATCCCGCTTTCTTTGTAGATCATTGGCCCATTAGAGGATGGCGAGATGTTCAATCAGGATGATTTCCATCTCCTCGAGAACATCATACTAAAGACATCAGGACAGAAAATCAAAGCTCAGATTCAGCAGCTGGGTTTTGAAGAAGATCTGTAAGTAAATGTGAAGAGGCTTATAACAAAAGTGGTGGTACCCTTGATAACGTGACTTTCCACAGCCTGGAGAAAGCTTTATCGAGTGCACTGTGAAGAGGTGCTATAAACAAATGTGCACGTTGTTCGTATGGTCAGGCTTAGCTGCTCAGAGGGGCAAGTGAGGAAGGAAAGTGACTTCTTTGCAGTTCACAGTCTGCTGGAGGTACGGAGCTGTAACTGAATGCCCCAGACTGAGGAGGCAGCACTGAGAGTACGGGCACCCCTACTATGGTCCTGTGCTCAGAGTTTATCTCTTGATTTGTTATTTGTGCCTAGAAGCAACCTGCCATGGCCAGTCCGTTACCTGGTAACGGAAGTTGGATGAGTTGTGTTGGCTGGAGCCTCACTGACGAGTAGCAAGAAACTGGGAAAGAGCCCAAGTGTAAGAATTTACTATGTAACAGTTCGAGTGAACATGAAGCAGTAAATGTATTGGTACTGACTGCGATCTGGTCCCTGGATCACAGCATCCGGGGCAGCAACAGCCTGCTGTGTAATCTGAGGAGTTCAGGAAGTGGTTTCTTGGACTGGGGGTTGGGAAGGGATAGTAGAGTGGACTGAAAAAATAAAGACTGAGGGTGGTGATGCATTCTACAGGGGCTGGCTAAATTCACTGCTGTGCTGAGCTGGACGATGTTTCACTCAAGGTTTAGCTGACTCTGGTTGGTGACAGCTGTACCAACAGACGAAGTGTGTTTGCTGCTGTGGCAGGGGTCACAAAGTGCTGTAAATTGCTGCACAGTTATTCTTGAAAATGCTTTCTGCACCAATTACCTTTCTGCTCCTGTAAATGGAAGAGAAGCCTAACTTTTTATTAAGGCCTTCAGAGTTCTTGTGGGTTTTTCCCCCAGCTAAATCCCAACTGACAGACTGTTTTAAACCACTTACCTCCATATGTCAGGGTTTCATAACTCATATGGAGGATTACTACAATATTGATTCATTTTCTTCCCTTCTTTCTGCTTTTGAGACACCAGAGTATGCTTTCTGAAGGTGTTTGCAGTTCAGCTAAGTGCTGCTTGGCCTATCAATACAAAAATCATTTTAGTGATATATTTCACGGTTAGTACTACAGAATCATGTAAACTGCTTTTAACTTTTTAAAAAGAAACAATAGGAGAAGAGGTAGAGGTAAGAAAATGAAAATCATAGTTCTAGGTAATCATTGCAGAAAGCATAGTGGTGAGCTAATCAAGTCATCGTCAGGGTCAAAAGAACTGAAGTCCATAGGTGTGCATTTGCATTGGAGCTCAAAGCTAGGAAGATAGTTTCTCTCCTATTTAGCATTATGTTTTTCCCTGATGCTGCTTGACTGTTAAAGGCTGGTCAAGTTAAGAATGGAGTCTTTTGTGCAGAAATTTTGTGTGATTCTCAATCCTAGGAGGACAGGTTTTAACAGCATCCATTGCTGTGTTGGGAATTAAAAGACAAATAAGGGTGATAGGGTGGAGGGCACAGTTTGAACTGTTTGGACAGAGCAGTGTTTTTTTGGTTTGAATGCTGCCAAAGTTTTTCGAAAGCTTTTGAAATTATCTGCTGCATTGGAAAACACTGTAGCTCTTGGCAGACTAGTGGTTTTGGTATGTACAATTTAAACAGCTGTCACTATAAATCTGTGAGACTTACTTAATTCAGGAGAAGCTAGACCTTTATTGCTTCTTGGCAAAGTTCTGATGTACTAATCAATTTTCATTGAACTTTCAAAAGGTTTTACATTTTCAAGATGAAATATATTCTTAGAATACTAGACTGAAAATTATGGGAATAACAAAAAGGAAGAAGTTGTCAGAAGTAATTCTGTTTTAATGATAGGACCTGTGTCTCTCCAACGTTTCTCCACACACAGGACTGCAGTGTAAAATGGGAAGACGGCTGTGGGACAAGGGTTTGGTCTGAATTGCTTACAGGTCTGCGAGCGGTTGGTGAAGTGCAGG
>NW_010255903.1:26085-44945 GCF_000690775.1 Eurypyga helias
TGAAACACCAGCTGCTCTGTATTTGTTCCAGGGTTAAACCCTTTGTCACCCTCAGTAATAATGCTGCAACCTGTTTAAATTAATGACAGATTAACCCTTAAATATATTTAATTCTTCAGAGCTTGTGCAGAGAGGTAATAAAAGTGTTAGTTTGTGGATGTGAATTCAATCTCTCTTCTGCTGCAGACTGGCAGAAATGTGGTAAGAACACACACATTTTGTGTATCTGTAAACCTTCCCCCCCCCCCCCCCCCCCCCCTCTTCCTCTCTCTCCTCTTTATTGCGTTACGAAAAAAACTCTTCTTTCTGCTCAACCAAAAGGAGAGGCAAGGATTGAAAATCATTTTTTTGAAGAACGATACAGGTATATGATTGCTGACATTTCCTGAGCAATATGTTTTCACTTGTCTTTTAACATATCCATGGTTGTAAGTTGCATTTAATTTAAAAAAGAATAGTCTGGGGAAGTCCCCAGCAGTTTTCAGGGCACAGTGAGTTCCCAGAAATAAATTTTGTCTATCTATCTCTATATATGTATATATGTGGGTTTTTCTCTATCTAATTTCCAAAGACACATAGTATTTAGGAAGTAATTTGACTTTAGAATGAAATGGATGTCAAATGTTATCCATACATTTGATAGTTCAAAATTGTTTTTTCTTCTGTTTAGTGCAGTTAAACTGAGACCAAAAGAAGGGGAGACATACTTTGATGTTGTGGCTATTGTTGATCCTGTGACCAGAGATGCTCAAAGACTTGCTCCGTTACTTTTGGTATGTATATGGTGTTGTAAGGCACTTCATGGCAGCTTCAAAAAGCTGTCTCAGTTCTGTAATTTTGGAATGTCTGTCATCCTTGTTGGGTGGGAACTAGTGGCCTTCTCGCTGTGTGTCTGTGCTGCACAATGTCATTAGTGGAAAACCTAATTACACTATACTACACGCTAACAGGTCAGGCTTAGATATCGTCTAGATAGCTTTTAGTTTCCCCATTTTAATGGTTTAGTTTGCAGTGATTCTGGTCTTGAGGAACAGAGTTTGCATCCCTAAAAGAATGTCTGCAGTGCGAGGGAGCAGGTGACTGCTGTTCTTAAAACCACCAATTAAAAGGTGGGTGTAGTAAAGCAACTCACGAGAAGGGAGGGTTGAGAAGGAGCAGGTAACTTGCCTTCTTGAGGTCTTGTCTATAAAAACAGTGGTCAGGTTCCCTAGGTAGCATTTTAAGGGTTGTCTTTTTCTCATCGCTTCAGGTTTTGAACCAATTGATAAATATGAACTTAAGAGTGTTTATGAACTGCCAGTCCAAGCTTTCTGACATGCCACTGAAAAGGTAAGCAATACCTTTAAAAAAGAGGTTAAAAAGAGAGAGGAAGAAAAACCTGTTGGAATGTGCAAGCACAAAACCAGGGACAAATGTCCTACGTAAAGTCTCAATAACTGCTTTCAGCTTGTTGATAGAATAGCACGATTTCCCACAGTGAATCTGGGAATCTGTGGATAGCGTGAGGTAATTCTGCTGGTTTACAAGGTGGGTGACTTTGTATTTATATAAGTTAATTTACAAATCTTAATGGTTGAGTCTTGCACATTCTAGCTGGTCCTTCAGGATGAAAATTCTGATCTGTTTCAAGGTCAACACTACCTGTGTTGCTTTGGATACAGCCTCAAGAAGGAATAAAAATTTTGTATTGGCCTTCTTGGATGGAAACATTGGAGATCTGGGAAAGCCAGTGCTGTCAACAATTTAACACTAGTGAAATACTTGCTAACGCTGGCAGAAATACATTGTAACATTTTCTTTCTGTAATTCCAGTTTTTATCGCTATGTTTTGGAGCCGGAGATTTCTTTCACAGCAGACAACAACTTTGCCCCAGGACCAATTGCCAAGTTTTTGGATATGCCCCAGTCTCCACTGTTCACTTTGAACCTAAATACTCCGGAGAGCTGGATGGTGGAATCTGTCAGAACCCCGTATGACCTTGACAATATTTACTTAGAGGAGGTAAGAGCAGCCAATGTGTTCCTATTACTGTGTTTTAATGGTGGTGGTTGTCCAGGGCTTATTTTTGTAATGGAAAGAAATGAAGAATACTGTAGGCTTGAAGCAGACCCTAAAGATGCTTTGTGTGTATAACATTACAGTGTGCTGAGCTAGAAACAAAAACTTTGTTGGTCATTAAATAACTTTTTCAATTCATTAGTTGAAAAATTCTTTCAGATTAGAGCTCCATACAGCTAATGTTACAACTAAAGGCTGTTATTTTTTAAACCTCTGCTTCACAGTTTTGAAGTAGGATCTGAGTCTGGTCCCAGTAAGTAAATCCTACCTATTTTCTCTTGCTCTGAGAAGCTACCAAGCTGGTTTTAGCTACCGGTTCATTTCCTTTTGTGATTGGCAAACACTCGTGTGGCTAATTATTAACCTCTTGGGGTGAGCAGTTACCTTTAATAGTTTTCAGAAGTTCTAGAAATGGTGGGCTAGGAAGTGGTTACAAAATGCACTACACTAGCATGCTATGATAGGCACTACACCCACATATATTACGTTAGAAAAAATGCATGTGTGATGCAAAGTAGAAAATTTTGGACTTCAGGGTGCAATGTGAAATAATAAAAGTTAAATTAGATAGTCAAACAATCTTTTCCCTTGAATTCAGCCATTATTTAGTTGGCCTTGAAGAACTGCAGATAGTGTGTATTAAACCCAGTAAGTTTCTGTGTATAATTCAGCATAAGCAAAAGCTGCCAGACTGACCGCTATGGAGGCTGAAGTCCTCTATGCATCTGCAGAATGGGTGGGGTAGGGGCAGGGGCAGGCCAAGCTTCCCCACCCATATGCCTCAGCCCTCACCTGGAGGAACCCCCTCTGGAGGTGAGAGGGAAGCTCGGGCTCCAAAAGCAGCCAGCCCGGGCCTTGTCTGCAGAGACAGGCAGCAGCAGTCCCAGCTGTGCGGTGGGTGACTCCTGCAGTACAGAAACCTGTCCGCTGCACGCCTGACATTGTCAAACCCCTTACACATAGGCCGCTGGAAAAGCAGCAGCCTGTACAACCTTGTGGTCGTTGCCAATGTGGGCCACTTTCTTGCTGAACATGATTATATTTTTAGTCTCCTCTTACTGTTGCATCTCTTTGACATTGTTTGGGAATATGATGCAGTGTAGTGGTAGTGTCTGATATCGCTAATCCTGTAGTAGTTACTCACAAATCTAGGAAATTGATGGGTGGTGGGTTTTTTATGTGGGCTTTTTTGTTTTGTTAGGGTTTTTTGCTTTTCATCTCTTAACCTACTTGTAAAGCCATAAATGATCCACCAAAAGGCTGACACTACTACACATTTCAAGCCTCCAATTCCCAATCCCCCAGATTAAATGAAAGCCAGAGAGGGGGATGAAATGCTTCAGGCATTTGAAGTACCATCCTGAGCCTCCAAATAAATAGCAGCTTTGCTTTTGCAGGTGCACAGTTTCCAGTTCCTACTAAGCAGTTTCTTGGAGCTACGGCAATTAAACTGTCAGTTTGGATGTGCAATGAGAGAAGATGATTTGTGAGAGTAGACTAGTATATTGCTTATGTAGTTTCCTCAGGCTACATCTGAATTTAGGCTGGTAGGGACCCAAGGTTTTTTGGGTTCGTGGTTTTTTCTTTTATTTCCTTGGCACTTTTGTTCAGGGTAGAAGAAAGGATACTGTGTTTCTGACAGTATCCTAGCACGCTCTAAGAGCAGGGCAAAACAAAACACTGAGATGGTAACTGTTAGAATAACTGCTAGCTTTCAAGAGGCTCAGGTTCAACGTTGTGAAGCCCCTCATACACTTTTTATGAGATGCCAGACCAATCACTTATTTGACTACATTCTCTAAAAAATGTTAAAAAGAATAATTGTGCAATAGAGCAACAGTCCTTCCCTTTCTTATCAGTTGAGATTCAAATCTTTTTGGTCAGGTACGCACTTAACAGTATGTGTGTGCAGTTCATCACTCGAAGGAGCTGAGCTCTTTGAGGCTTTCTAGGTATTTGTTTAAGAAAATTACTTTAGTAAAAAAAAGCAAGTTTATTTCATTACTATGGCTGTTTTACAGTAACTGAATCACTAAGAATTTGCCCTAGAGCTAGTGCTGAATTCAGCACTATCTTCTCCTTACAGGTGGATAATGTTGTAGCTGCAGAATATGAGTTGGAGTATCTGCTTCTGGAAGGACACTGCTATGATATTACTACTGGTCAGCCACCTCGGGGACTCCAGTTTACACTGGGAACTTCAACCAATCCTGTCATCGTTGATACCATTGTTATGGCCAACTTGGTAAGCATTTGATGGATACTGGCAACAAATTACTGGTCTACGGTCAGCACAATCACTTGTACAAACCACTGAGTATTGTCTCGTATGTGGGCCATGGATTTGTGGTGTTACACTCCACAGTTGGTGGCAGATATATACACATCATTCCTAACATTGTTGTCTGAAACCTTGCAGTGTACTTATTTGTCTCTTACCTTTTGCAAGACGTACTCCTTTCCCTTCAGCTTGCTGAGAAGGGTCTTCTGGAATTTCTTAAAATGATGCCAATATTTTTTAGCAACCTCTTTCCAGGGAAGGTTAGGCTGGTCTGATTTTGTAGACAGGCTAATCCTTAGGCTGTCCACACTGGTACTCTAAGCGTAGGTGGACAGTTGGCTTCTTTTGGAACCCATTTCTTCAGGAGATCTGTGGAACAAATGGAGAGAGTCACATAATTGGCAGAAAGCAAAGGTAGTGTGAGAAAGAATGGGAATTGCTTAATTTAGTAGAGAAAAGGTGACGAAATCCAAGGATATTGTTCCCTTCAGCTGCCCTTATAAGAAACTGCACAGGGGACCAGTCTGTTTCCAGTGTTCATACTGGGGAATGGACTGAATTTATGTCAAGGGAGTTAGCCGCTGGAGTATTTTCTCCATACATAATGTTAGTGAAAAACTGGAAAAAATTGCCTATTTTGGTTTTTGGAATCTTTAAATGTGTTAAAGAAAAAGCAAGGAAAAAATGTTCACCAATGCTAAATATCTATTTTCAAGTTCTTACACTCATTTTCTCTGTGTCTTTTTTTGGCCAAGATATGTGCTATAATGATGTAATATTTCTTACCGTAGAAAAGATGATGGTCCTTATTTTATGTGTAATCACACTGTGTGTGTGTATGTCGGAGGGCAAAGCTTAATGGCTTGGAGGTGTCTTTTTTTCTAAGTAGTTATACTAGAGTGTACGTACCACAGCACACAATGGTGTGTCTGGGAACCCTCTTCCTCTGCTCAGTGTCTGTACTGTGAAGGGGGGTGAAGAGACCAGGAACATGCCCTGTGCTTTTTAGTCTTATTTAAAGCAGACTGGCTCACAGATAAAACTGCATGTGTTTGCGGTCACTGTACAAAACTGGATGGGACGCTGAAACAACACTACAAATGTTTGTATCTTCTGTAAGTGTAATAAATTGTAAATTACAGAAGAAAACACTCAGGTCTGGAACCTGAAACTTCAGGAAGGCTTGTACACCGTACCTGAATTTCACCTCCTAATTTTTTTAAGTTCCACAGAAGAGATCAGGTATGTGTTACAATAGGTACTATTTCCTGCTGGAGGTGAAGTACCAGTCTGCAGAGCTTCAGAATGGATTTAAATTTTGTTTTGCAGGCAGACCTTTCATGGACTGCCGGGTAGTTACCCACTAGAGGTTTGAAATACCTTCACGCCTTCATGAAGGCCAGCTTTTGCAGAAAAAAGACTTTGGGACTGCACTGTTCCCCTCAGGACACCCTGAAGGCTTTGTGTCATCTAACAAATAATGCTAGACCTTTTCATACTCCTGTGTCTTATGGGGGGTGGGGGGAGAATTAAAAACAAAAAGCCCAAACAAGTTTGAATGGATTGTCTGGGGTTTTTCTTCTCTGGGTTTTTAAGGCCTTATGGTTATGTTAATCAGCTTGCTTATAAATAACAATTTCAGATCTAAAACAGTGGGTTAAAACGTATGACTCAAAACCTGCTTTCCTACATTTTCACTTTCTGGAAGCTGACATATTCTTTTTGCTTTACAGGGTTACTTCCAGTTAAAAGCCAATCCTGGTGCGTGGACTCTAAGACTGAGGAAGGGCAGATCTGAGGATATCTACAGAATCTACAGGTAGGGCAGTACAAGTAGTACTTTATTTTTCTTCCTGTGGAACTTCTGAAGTAGGTAGGCATTGTAGTATGTGAATCTAACAGTTCCCTTGCCAGAGTGTAGTGAACTGAACAGCAAATTACATTTGGTACTGAACATGTTATGTGAGATGAAATTAATTAACTGTAAAAACCCAGTAAGTGTGTTCAGATACACGTATCTATTACTCTGTTGCATGTCTCAAACCTGTTTTACAGTACTACGGTTTAATGCCATGTAGAAAAATGTCTAGAAGAGATAAAGAATGTTTCTGCTTTGCAGTAAAGGTCAGTATTGTACTGTATTTTCAGCCATGATGGCACAGACTCTCCACCTGAAGCTAGCGAAGTTATTGTTGTTCTCAACAACTTCAAGAGCAAAATTATTAAAGTGAAGGTGAGTTTAAAAACTAAAGTTGCTCCTAAAAAAGACCATTTGATTAATGGTAGGGAAAAAACTTCGATCAAGGCCTGATGATCCCTTCCTACAAGCATACATTTGAGGCAATTTGCACAAATTCACATCACAATATCTACAATGGAGACAATTATCTGTAGACTTGGGGTTTTTTTTCCACCCATCAAGAATGACATGTAACTGCTGTTCCTTTTGTGTGCCCATGAGAAACAACTATGCTCACATTTCACTGACTGTGCTGGTGACTTAAGAAAAAAACAGCCAGTTTTGTGTGCCTTGTATATGTCTGGTAATAAACTATCAGTGTCTCCACTGAGTCAGTATTTTATCTGTTACAGACAAATCTGACTCATCTGGTAATACATTTTTCTATCAACCTGATACAGAGTAGGTGAGAATATATTAAAGAAAAAGGTAAATTAGCAACCTACTGTCTTTTAGGGCTGCCTATCAGATGATGACATAGCCGAAAAGTTTAAGGCAGACAAGTGTTAGATAAGTGATGGCTGTAACACATCTGGTTTACAGCTCCTCACAGGATTTACTTGTGCTAGAGTTAATTCTGGGACATTCTCCTGATTTGCTGCTTTGTCTATGTATCTGCTTTGGAGTCTTACTGGCGAGTAATACCTTTTAGAAAGTTGTTGAGGGGTTGGGTTGGGTTTGGGGAGTGAGGGTTTGTTTGAGGGTTTTTCTTGGCCAGTCCGTCATCGATGCTGGTCACTAAACACCTCTTAGCAAATCATTTTAACCATCTAGACTAACATGCCTTTGGTGTCTGAAAACCGCTTTGGAATCTGTTCTGCAAATGTCAGTTCTCTACTGAGCTGTGTCTCCAGACAGCTTAGGTTACCCATCAGCTCACTGCACATGATTCAGACGGATGCCAACAGAGCCGGTGTCAAAATAACACTCCATAGCTGTTTGCCCAGTGTGTAGTTCCGCTCACTAAAGCAATGTTGTGCTTTACAGGTTCAGAAAAAACTTGATATGATGAATGAAGATCTACTGAGTGATGGTACCAATGAGAATGAATCTGGATTTTGGGAATCTCTCAAATGGTAAAACTAATTCAGTAACAACCTGCAAGTCTCTAGAAAACAGCAAACTGTTTCATGATACAGCTAGATCTGTGCTATTCCGCAGACATCTATTAAGATTGCTTGAGTTTACCTTATCTTTCATAGGACCCCTCTGTTTCTAGAGAAATGAGCTACTGCTTTGCACCTGCTTAACTTCCCTTACCCCCTGTGCTACTTGGGAGCCAAAAATGTGCCAGGAGCTGCATCTCGGCCAGCAATCTTTCAACTGCATACATCTATTTAAGCTATCCATATGTTCATATGTAAGCTATTGGGTCTTCCACATCTGTGTCTGCAGCACTTTCCCTTGTGCAGGATTCCCTGACCAATGTAAGAGGGATGACACCAAACCCCACAGCTGTACTATATTAAACCAACACCGTCACAATTCACAACCTGTTGCCATCTTTCCTATATATCTGGGCCTTCCTGTCTGCTCTGTTATATAAACGTGTGTCCTTTCAGGGGATTCACCGGAGGGCAAAAGAATGAAGATGTGAAACAGGATAAAGACGATGTGCTAAATATATTCTCTGTGGCTTCAGGACACCTATATGAAAGATTCCTACGGTTAGTTCAGAATTTATAATCTGGGGGTCTCACATGGTACAAGTTCCCTGCTTTCCACAAGGTAAAAGGTCAGAATTTGCAAGAGTATATATATTTAAAACATCAATGGCTCAGAAATCCTCTAGGTTTTGCACCTACTGTGTTACAGGAACTTTTGTCTGCATAACATTCATATGTTCAAAACAGACTTAGTTTAATAGATGGTATGTTGATGACCTAGAATTTTCTCACTACAAAATAATCACATATATTGGTCTTGTTCATAAATTACAGAGTAAGTCATAGTTGCTTTGGAAGATGATCTGAACTTGTGTTCTCAAAGGATTGTGAAAGGCAACAGGTATATTCTCTGACTAGTACATAGGTAAAAGGGGGTTTAGTACTTCTGTAGATAGAATTAAGCAGTTTGAATAGGCTGAAGCTACTCGCTTTTCCTTTACGCATGAATATCAGTTATCTGTCACGTAACTGCAGTTAGTCTAATAATGTAACCCAGCAGTTTGTAACCTCTTCCACAGCTGATCTCTAGCAGGTGGCAGTTGTTCCTGCACATGCTTCATTTTTTTTCTTTTGACAGCATAATGATGTTGTCTGTGCTGAAGCATACCAAGACTCCTTTGAAGTTTTGGTTTCTGAAGAACTACTTATCGCCTACATTCAAGGTTTGTTACTAATTAGAATTCTACTCTCATGGGGAAAAGTAAAAAGGTTGCAACTTGTGCATGGTACTATTGTGTAAACATATGTACAGTTACCTGTCTGCCTACCTTCTGTTTTGACAAAGCATCAAGTTGGTATGTGCTGATGGTTCTGCCTAGAAAGCTTTGAGTAATAACAGGCAGGTTGACAGTGGACTCATGCTGAAGTTAAAACGTAAGAGAACAGCACATACTAGGAAAATCATAACTGAAAGAACCTGAGGTGCTTTGTTGTGACCCACACAATAAAGGTGAGGATTTAAAGGTGAATTTTAGGGCTCTAAACTAATATATAAGGGTTGAAAGATCATAGGAAAAAAGCTACCAGAGAAGAACACCTCTGACTAGGTATGGAGAGGGCTTCCTCAGGGGAGATACTAAAACCATGTTTCAGACTGACTAGGGCACGTGAACGGTGAATGGTAGCGACGCGCCCGTTGCTACCCTCAATGAGTACACCTGGAAATGCTTATTAATTACACGTGCTGTATCATAAAACAAGCAGCAGGATTCGAAAGAGAACCCAGAGTTATCTTTTGAAAGGATGTCAAAAAAGGATATTCTAAAAGGATGTCAAAACATTCAGGAATTTGGAACTTTTAACATGTAATATTAGGAAACAACATTTCTTAGAAAGTCTTGCCTGTTCAGCCGAGCTCAAGGGAAATAGTTGGCAGTGTCCCCATTGCTGCAAACATGGGCTGAGCCGTGACTCTGCTGTTGTCAGCTCTTGGGGTGGTGCACCGATGTGCTTCCCCCTCCCTTCGTAATGGCTGTGTTGTACCAGCATCCCTTCACTAAGCTTGTACTCTCCCAGTGTCAGAGGAAGCCTCACAGATGAAACAAATTTGACAGTGGGCCCAGTTGTTCTAGGAAAAAAAGTCTCCCAATTCTTTTCTCTCATTTTACTGTTCCCATTTACACTGCTTTGTACAGCCCTAAATAAGAATTCTCCCATCTGTGAAATTTTATGGTTTGAGTAATGCATTCTTTTACACTGATCTGTGGATCACTATAAAATGGTCCGTAAGTAATTGTGTGGGGAAAAATGCCAAAATATTTAGTTGTCTTCCGATAGTTGGCTTTGCAATCTGTGCTGATTGTTCAGTTTGGGGTTATGTCTTTGTTTGGAGTAACAATGCAACTGTAGTTATTCTTTGTTCTGTGCTTCATTACAGCACTGAAGCCTCTTGCTTGTAATGCACTTCTCTTTTTCCTGCAGAGGAACAAAGAACTGAGATAAGCTCCTTATTTTCTCCCTCCCTCCGCAGGAGTTCATCCCATACATGGCAGAGAAGTATAATTTCCAGTATGAGCTTGTCCAGTATAAATGGCCACGTTGGCTTCATCAGCAAACGGAGAAACAGCGCATCATCTGGGGTTACAAGATCCTCTTTCTAGATGTGCTCTTCCCATTAGCTGTTGATAAAATCCTGTTTGTGGATGCTGATCAGGTAATAGAGAGGCTGGAATTAGTTGATCTTTTCCCTTTTTCTGTTTTTCTTTTCTCTAAGAATAGTGTGTCCTTGAATACATTTGCTGTATTAGTGGAAAGGTTGCAAGTTTGAGCTCTCCGACTGAAGGGTGACTCTGTAACTACAGCATGCATCAGTGAGTGCTGGTTTTTCTGCCTGTTCCCACAAAGATGGGTTTTGTTGGCCTGTCTTTTACTTGTGTCTGGTCCCTTGTTCACTCACAGTGATTCCAGCTACTTTGCCAAATAGATTCTTGTTTCACCCTTCCATTTTTCCAGATCCCCCAGCCTGCAGATCACTTACCACTTAGGGTATTTTCCTAAGTCCCCAAACACCCCGCTTTGAACTTGGCCAGATCTGAGTGGCTTTCAGGGGAGCGAGAAGGCAAATCCCTCGTGGCTGAAGCCATGTCCTGCTGCAAAGCAAACGCTGTCTGTAAGGCTTTGTTTGTGCTTACTGCCTCGGCAGCTTGAAAGTCCAGGATATGTGTGCAGTGAGAACTGCCAAAAATGCTCCTTCAAAGACATAGATGAAACCGAGAAGTACAGATTATCAACACCTACGTACAAGACGCCTTCGGTGGTTTGGCATGTGTAGGGTATGATCCCCTGTCAGTTAAAACCGTTACAACTTACACTAAAGTATGACCTAGGATAAATTTACAGCTATGCTCTTCTCATTTTAGGCAGGTTTTGCTCTGTTTATGGAAGAGATATAAATGCATTTATTCCCCCATTGGAGTGGTATTTTTAGAGTAGTATTACTGGCACATCATCTGTGTCAAAAAAAGACATTAAAAAGCCGTCATCCCCAGAGGGATGCCTTTTGAGAGGGAAGGATACAAAGGATCACAGTAGAGTTCATGTATAGTGAGAGTTCTTGCTGCTTATTAAGTAACTATTTGGCACTTCAGCTGTCACACTAACCCCTATCATATTATTTTAAGTTCTATTTTAGTTGCTCCAGCTCTAAGGGCAGGGGAGACAACACCTTTTCTGCTGTGTTTCAGTACTATGTATACATAATGCAAAAGACCGCAGAGTGTAACAGGTAGTTCTTCCTTTAACTGGTTGCTCAGTTTGAATTAATTCCTGACCAGCATTTCAGGGTAACCCACGGCAGGTTCCTACAAGTAAAAGTAAAATGTCCTTTCCCTTCAGATTGTGCGCACAGATCTAAAGGAGTTAAGAGATTTCAATCTAGATGGGGCTCCTTACGGATATACTCCATTCTGTGACAGTCGAAGAGAAATGGATGGCTACAGGTTCTGGAAATCAGGATACTGGGCAAGTCATTTAGCTGGAAGAAAATACCACATCAGGTACTGAAGAATTCTTTTTTTAAGTAGAGGGGGAAAGCTTTTGCTACTACTTAGTATTAGCAGAAACCTAGCTGAGGAGTATATATAATGCTGCAGTGAACCACTTTTTGCTTACCATTGCCTCTTTAAGGTTCCATTGCCTATGGCCCATTTGAAGCACTAGGGACACTGAAGTTACTTTCAGTATGGTACACCTTTTACAGATGAAGAACTGAAGTGTTAGCTAACCAGACATCTTCATTTGTTAATAACAGATGTTGAAAGAAGGGACTGCATGACAGCACAGCTAAGATAGATTTGTTGAAGATCTTATTTCGTACATGCCATGACCTCGTTGGAACTGCTTTCCTGCCTTGTGTTGGATAATCTGATGTACTGACACCCAGAGATTGTTTTGGCGTGTTATATCTCGGGGTCTGCTGGGGCTGCAGTGAGTTACCCATCAGTCAGATATCATTACTAACTGTGTCCTCTCCATGCAGTGCTCTCTATGTTGTGGATCTGAAGAAGTTCAGAAAGATTGCAGCTGGAGATCGACTCAGAGGACAATATCAGGGTCTTAGTCAGGATCCCAACAGTCTGTCCAACCTTGATCAGGTGTGTTTTTGTTGTGTTTGGTTTCTTTTGTTTTGTTTTACTGGGGTACGATGGCAGGTTGGGACCTCTCCTTTCCTGGCCAAAATCACAGCCAGATGCCAGTGGCAGTCCCGTTAAGCTCTGCCTTCAAATGAGGCAGGTATTGATAGCATCAAATGTAACTGGAGGGTGGAAATGACACCATCCCCTTGGATGTCTTAAGACTGTCAAATTTTCCACTATATTCCAAGACAAATACGTAAGACAAGTGGGTCCTTGTTTCTTGAGCTATCCAGCCCTGAGTGCTTTGCTGTGCACTGACTTAATAACATGGAAATGAGGCTTGTACAGTGGCGGATGGAGACAAAAATACCACAATGGTTTTAATCAATTAAGAATAGTCTTCCTAACTGGGTCCAGTACAGGTTTGATACTGGATTCATCTCACTGCTCTACTACTGTTTGCGAAATAACTAATTTTCAACAAAATAAGATTAACAGCTGAGTGTGCAGTTTTTCTCCCAAAGGACTGACTTCGGAATGGAATGAAAGATTGATTCATCAGTTCTTATTTGCACTGGAAAAACAACTCGCCTAGAGAGTTAAACTTCCCAGTACGATCTGGTTGGAGGGGTTGTTCCTCCCACCCTGTGGAAACTGTTACTAACTCTTCATCTTCACAACAGGATTTGCCCAACAACATGATCCACCAGGTGCCAATTAAATCACTCCCACAGGAGTGGCTGTGGTGTGAAACATGGTGTGATGATTCCTCCAAGAAGAAAGCAAAAACCATTGATCTGGTAAGTGCAGTCTGGCTCCCTCAATCTTACATCCCAATAAAATACAGTGACCAGTTCTGGAGGCTGCCTCAGATCTGGGCACCTCATCTTGTATTGTTACTTAAATGTTTTCAGCACTTCAGGTTTTTTTCCTTTTAGCTTCTATATTTCTCTTACCTGGAGCAGTGGCATTATTGTGAATTTGGAAAGAGACTTTACAGTGTACTCTGGCTAAAATACAGGCACGTGGTGTTCACCAACAACAGATGAATTCCACCAGAGGGAAGCATACCCCTCTTCAGTAGATAAACCTTTTAGGCATTAAGTGTCTGAACAGTTTGTGGGTTTTGTTTGCAGTGTAATAACCCAATGACCAAAGAGCCCAAGTTGCAAGCAGCGATGCGTATAGTTCCAGAATGGCAGGACTATGATCAAGAAATCAAACTGCTCCATAGTCTTTTCCAGAAAGAAAAAGAAACGGGAGCACCAGCTAAGATGCCAGGACAATACACACATGGTAATCTCTCTGACTATTTCCCTACTCCTCTGACTTTGTTCCTCCCTGCCTGGGCTGGGGTTAAGTTGCATCCTCATTCACTGCAAGCTCACACCACGCAGGGGCCTGCACGGAGGATCTCTTCAGTCACCTGTGTATTTTAGTGGGGTGGAGAGGCCTTAAGTGAGGCTAGTGTAACGTAACCTGAGTCTGAAACCTAGAGAACAGCATTGTCTCGCACGTTCATCCCCATTCTGTTGAAGACCCTCACTGTTCCTGCAATTGCATGAGCTTGGCCTTAGCTTAACCCTTGACCAACGTGCCGCTCTGCACAACGGGTATGGCTTGTTCTTCGGGCACTGGCAACCTTGCAGAGAACAAGCCCTTGGGGTTTCCATACTGATTTCAAACCTGTCTGCCAATGAGGCAGCTGGAAACAGAGTGCTCATTTTTTCTTTTCTCTTCTGCAGATCCAGCGGCACATGTGGAATTATGATCCATGGAGAAAAATTCAAGTTAGACTGTTTCATAGACAATTTTTATATTGAAAGCTAGTTTTTTCCAGTATGTCTGCAAAACTGCTGAATAATTGAATGGGATGATGTATGCATTTTTATTACTTGCCTTTGGGTTAATTTCTGCATATGAAATAGGATCTGGATTGCTGGAATTAGCGTTACTGTTTGTTTGCACCTGTGGTGGAGATGAAAGAGCCCATGATGGAATTTAGCATTTCAGAAACAAAACTTCAAAATCCACTGGGAAAGCCACAGCCTGTTCCTTCAGCTGTTGCTGCCTCCACTGCTGAGGAAGATGTGTGAGCCTCAGAGCTAACTCGAGAGCCTGGAACCGCAGACTCGCTGAGCCGTTGGCTGGGACATAAGGCCTAACCTCAACTGATGGAGATAGTTTTTCCAGGTAACATTCAAAGGCTCAGAACCATGCCTTGAATTTGGGATACTGTTTTACGTGCAGGTTTTCAAATGCTTCTCAGATTTGTTCAGTATGCCCTTGATTTTGTAACAAATCCAGCATCACTTAAATTTTCTATTTCCTGCCTTCATTTGTTGGCCAACTTTTGAAGGTTTGGCTTAACGTAAAGCTACCGCCATCTCTTTTGGTGCCCATCCAGATACAAATGCCTACGCTTACAGAGGAGCAGAACACTGGATTTGACAGCTCAGTTCACCCTAGCCCATCTGACTTGAATCCAAGTGCCCTCCTCCTTCCTTCCCGATGTTTAAATCCTCTGCAATCAGGGCCTTACTATTGCTGTGGTTCACTGATTCATGAATGTTTTTTGTTTATGAAAAATCTGTGGAAGCTTTTCATCATGTAAATGTCAGTAACTTTATTTTTCTTCAAACAGAGATGTTGTCACATCAATAAAAACTTCAGAGTTCTTAGGTCTTAAGCTTTAGTTCACACTCAATCCTTTGATCATCCTTTTTGCTTGCACACGTTACCGTCCTAATTTAATTGTGGGGGTTCTGAATATTTCACCTGCATTTGTTTACATTCTGTGCACAGACAAGAAAAGTTTCCTGCTAGAATTAATTATGCTGGGCTAGTTTTATCATTCATATTCATACATAATTTTTAAAGATGATACTGCCATAGTTCTGCGTTATGAACATGCCAGTTAAAAATCCTCAAACCCTGTTTGCCCTCATTTTGTAGCATTATTGCCTGCTCCCTGGAACACTGAGAATTTTGAAGAGTTGAAATGTAAGAACTAAAGTAGTATGTCTAGTAGTAAAATATAGCACCCTATGCACTGCTTCTGTAGAAATCCAATAATTTCTGCCTCCCCTGTTTTTATACAGGTAAATGTTCTGTGCTGTAACAGCTTCACACTAAGGATAATCCTGACAATCCTGATATTTCTTCTACAGTTATTGTATTATACGTCCTATGAATGTTTTGGAGGAGTCTGAAAGACAGCAGTTGTAGTGTTTAAACTGTTCAATAGGTCAACTGAACAGAAAAGCAGCTCTTTTCCAGCCAGCTCCTGAAAGGGCCCGAATCACTAACCCAAATTCTTAAAAAAAAAAGAAATAGCTGGGGTCCCTTAAATGCACATCCCTGGCACTGTTGACAAGGTCAGTAGTCTGATCAGCAACAGGACACATATACTTCTGGTGGGTATCAGAGTGAGGTGGTTCTAGAAAGGCATGGGAAGAGACAGTTTATAATCTCCCCTTCTCCAGAGGGAAAGCTATGCAAACTCGGGGAGCCAGATATCAAACCATGGACTCATACTCTGAGTTACCAGCTTAGCTATTTTCCACTTGGTGGGGTTTTAAATTCTGGTAAGTCTCCCTGATCCTTTGTAAATTAGAAGTGGCTTATGCTTCCCATCAAAACTGTTCCACTTAAGGATAAGCAGACTTACACTAGAAGGATCTTTTCCTTCTGTAAAACCCAATAATGTGCCTGCCAACAAAGTAATTGCATACTATGTTAATTAGCCTATTTTAAACAGATAATACAGCACATGTAAGATTACCCTTTCTGTGTTCAGCTACAAATACTCTTTGGAGCACATGGAATAGCACAGGATCAGGTGAGCAGCACAGTCTCGTCCAGGGATGGATGGAACAGCAGAGGAGGATCCACAAGGATGGGAAGTGTGTAGGTGGAGAAGGAATCTGCCCAAGTTCTCAGAACAAGAAAAGTTCAAGTTTTCTGTGAAACAAGACCCTGTCCGGTCTAGAATCGTATTTGGCTTTTTTTTTCTTCCAAATAGGTGGAGAAAGAATCTGCCCAAGTTCTCAGAAAAGTTCAAGTTTTCTGTGAAACAAGACCCTGTCCGGTCTAGAATCGTATTTGGCTTTTTTTTTCTTCCAAATATGATTAGAATCCAGAGGATAGCAGTAGTCTTGAGAGTCTTGTACCTGTTCTCAGGTACACTGCAAAATGCACACGGTACTAATCACTCTGAATGTGAACGACTCCAGTTGTTCCTGGGAAGCCACTATTTATTTGCACACCAGAATAACAATCACAGAGGAGAACAGTCGCTTACTTGTATCTGTCCCTATGCTTGCTCGTAGTGCTCAACTGGGCCGCAAAAGAAAAATCTTTTGACAGCTCCATCTAGAAGGACTCTCAGAGTAAGGTGATTACTGAAGTAGAGCTGCTTCTGAGCCTACCACTGAGGGCCTCACCCTGTAAACTAGTAAGTCTGATAAGAAAAAATAGAAAATGGGGACTTTGGACCCCTAAGACGAGAAAGGGCAAAGCAATGACACTGTTGCCAATCTCTGGATAAAAGCAGCTTGTCCTCTTGGTGAAAAGTTCACACTGGAAATGCCCAGAACTTCATTTTAAAAGGAAGATTTCACTGCCTTACTAGAAAGCAAATAGCAAAGAAATACATTTCTAAGATTTCTCTTTCATTTAGCTCCTGGGGGATGGGTTGGAAAGGAAATCAAAGGGGTGGGACATGTACAAAGCAGTAAATATCCGGTCGCAATCTTAGGAACCAAACTTTTCTTTTTTTCCCAAATTTAAACTGTTTTGCATATCCAAATTGTCTGTAATCTGTTTGAGAATATACGGTAACGCAGTGTGGCACTGGTGCCCGCTGACCCAAGGTACTGAGAGTTTTGCTTTATGGAGTGTTACCTGAACTGAGATTACAGCGAGTTTCCCAGTGCGGTGGCAAGGATGAGCTCTGTCTGACATAATAAAGCCTTTTCTGTTCTTTACCCATGCCTCTCGGGTCAGTCACTTTGGGTCTGCTAACTGGTGTTTTAATGGGATTGCTCGGAGTACATTTTTCACTTACACCTGTATTCAGGGGTTGGGGTACTGTTGAAAAGCTACTAGAAGGGAAACGTGAAGCCTTCCTCCACCAAGCCAGTCTTGCTAATTGTGGTATTCAAGTAACCCCAAAACTGAGACACTTCTGTTAAAGACATGATAAAATAGTTTACGTTTAAGGTGGGTTTACATCTCTTTTTCAACGCTCCTACATCAGTTTTCTTCATGTGATTAAGTTCTACACTGACACATTCATAGTAAGCACTCAGAAAAGTTTGTGTTTCTCAAATGATGCTCCAACTACAAAGCTGTGTCTTTTCCCAAACTCCTATGGGACTCTGAGAAAAGCACGTCAACCAGAGCATCTTTATTAGTCAGAGAGCTATAAAATAGACAGTTCTAGACAGAAAGCTCAGTTGAGTGCCAGAGACATACCTATTTCGTTTCCTACAGGTGGCTGTTTTAACCTGCTCAGGTTTGGAAAATCCTAGGAGGTAACTCCGAGGGGAAAAGGAAGCAGCCAGAAAGAATAAATACATGCCCTATGTCCGTTGCCTCCTCAACCAGTGTGAGGGGTTTTGCACCACCCCGTCTTTCGACTTTCAGAGTATGATTTCTCCCTAATGACAGATGATCGGACGAGGGGAAATGGTCTCAAGCTGCGCCAGGGGAGGGTTAGATTGGACGTAAGGAAGAAGTTCTTCACCGAAAGGGTTATCACACACTGGAACAGGCTGCCCAAGGAGGTGGTGGAGTCACCGTCCCTGGATGTGTTTAAGAGACGGGTGGATGAGGTGCTGAGAGATATGGTTTAGTGGCGGACAGATACGGTTGGACTGGATGATCTCTAAGGTCTTTTCCAACCCAGTGATTCTATGATTCTATGATTTCAGTGTGTGCTGTACATCAGTCTGAGCGATTTCCCTCCACCCCAGAAGAGCTGGCTTAAGTGGGAAAAACTCTGAGGATGAGGGGGGAATGGAAAAGTAGTTTTGAATCTTCTTCTACAAACCCCAGTTACAAAAGGTGTATTCGCCTGAACACAACAGAATTTTTGGTGAGCAAACTGTCCTGTTCCCCCCCACCCCTGTCACACAACATGGGGAGATATATCCCAAGCCGAATGTGTCCTCCAGCTAGCACTGTCACGCCATGGGGCGCAGGACGTCTCCTCCAGAGCTGTTAACGCGCCAAGGCAGCTGCGCTAGAAGCCCGCCGTGTTCTGGCTCGTCTCGACTTCTCACCACGCGTGTTACCGAACAGCGCCCGCCCCGCTGCTTGCTCCACAGCGCTCTTCACCGCGCTTTCCAGCCGCCACGCCTGGCTCTTCAGCGAGCAGAGCCAGCCTTTCCACGGCAAGACTCGGTGCCCTGCTCGGCATTAACCGCCTGGCGAGACTCGGTCACCACAGTGCGCTGTGTAGAGTCTCGCCTGGGGACTGTCTGCCCCACCCTGCGCTGAGGCTGCCGCGAAAGCCCACAGCGGCCTTTGACACAGC
>NW_010255903.1:44967-59399 GCF_000690775.1 Eurypyga helias
GCCTCTAACACAGCTGCTGCCAGCCGAACACCAAGCACAAGGTTCCCCAAGGAACCCCTTCCCAAACCCTGCCGCTTCCCCAGAGCGGCCTTGCGAGTCCCACAGGAAGGTTCGCTCCAACGCTGTATTTACACGTCACGCTTCCACCTGGGCTTGCAGTGATGGTGTAGGTACAGCAGCATCCAAAGCTACCCACAAGGACGTGCCCCTCCGTTCGCTTTGCCACGTCACTACAGTCACCTAATCACGAGTATTGCTGGTGGATTATACACTCCATCTGTTTTGATTCAACACACTGATCTTTGCTGACTTGAAGATAATTAAAGACCGCTCCCCCATGCTCCCTTTCTGTCTGCAGCAGGTATGCCAGCTGCTCGTTGGAATCCAGATAATTGAACAGCATTCCCTAATCAGGAAACTCAAGGAAAATCACTTCTGACTACCAGGGTTTATTGCTGACTAGGCTTTACTAAGAGCATTGCTAAGACAGATTGCCTTGCGTTTGGAATACATTGAATTTGTTCCTTATTAGCCCAGCCCGGGGTTTGATGAGGAACGAGAGAAGTGTTTCTTCTGTGTGAAGATCTGGAATATAGAACTGAGATCTACCCGATTATGGCACAGCAGGGTCCTCTTCTGCTCCCAGGCAGCGCATGACATGCAGTCAAGCATCCTGCTTCTCTACCTGATGCCCTTCCTACACCTGAGCACAAGCCACCTGGAGATGCAGGAGCTGCCTGGCTGGAGGGCCTGCGAATGGGTGGGAAGCACCTGACAGTACCACTTAGAAAGCCAAAAATCCTCCTGACTGACCTTTTCCAACTCCCAGGGTTGTGACGGACTGAGACATACAACCGTCTTGAAGAGAGGGCAGCTGGTAACCTGGCTGAACCAGAGGAGGGGGGGTGCTGCATGTCATGCACTGCTGCATTACCAGCTGCAGAGCTCACTCGTCTCAACGCCTGTTCATCAGAGGCTGTTGTATTTCTCACCATTCCCCCTCTGCTAAGCACATTCACCTCGTGTACAGCTCAGCTGCCTCCTAAAATATACTGAAGAACAGAGAACCAACTGCTTTGTCTGCTCAACATTAATTCCCAGTACTAAAGCCATGCGTCTTTTATTTTCCCCTGGGAAAAGTTTCTGCCATTCATATTCACTGTATCTATCTCCTTTCTCTGCTGAAAAGGACAGCAGAGATCTGAGACTCGTCGTCTCCAACCTCTTCTCTACCCGTAGGTGTTTATTTACTACATTAAATATACAGTAAAGACTTCCAGAGCTCAAAGATTTCCTTCAGCCTTTAGACTATTTTCGTGATATTTTCTGGTTTGCTTGGTTGGGCGTTTATTTATTTATTTATTATAAAGAGGAGGAACTCTTGGCACCAAAACCGGATACATTATTCCAAGTACTGCAGGATCAGTTTCATCAACACTGCACAAAGAAGGAATGTTTGCATGCACGTGCATTTCTGTACCTCCACACTCATTCTAATCAGTATTTGCCTTTTCCACCATCAAGCACCACAGGAGGCCTTCTACCCACGCCACTGAGCATTTCTTCTGAACTGCTTGTCCACTACAATCCCTAAAACCCTTATTTGACTCCAGAATACAGTCCCCTATTTTTGTGAAGTCCTTGTGTTCCTTATTCCTAGATGTGCAACTTCAACTTTGCCTCACCGAAACGCTTTTGTTGTTCCCCTCCAGAAAGAGGCCCCAAGAACTGCGCATCGCCCCGCGTGATTCACTGCTGCTGAGCGGCTCTCACCGCCACTGCTGCCAGACCTTCACGAAAGCACAGATCGCTGCAGAGAACAAGAATCTCAGACACCAGTTTGATAGGGATTCCCACTGTTACTGCCAAAACTTTGCTGAGTGCTTCTTCATCCTTTCAACACACGCTCCAGGGACATGCCATACAGTAACCTTATTCTGCAGCAACAAGGTAGGCTTTTGCCAAGCATTTATGTATACACTCAGTGTTGGGATTAAACCCAAACCCCACAGTCACACTTGTTTGACCAGAATTATGTCCCATAAAACCCTCTCGGCTCATTTCAGCTCTCCAGGCACCACTGATGTCCCAGGAGCTTCCCCTCTGTTTTCAGATGTCTGAACAAGGAAGTCTTTGCGGCGCTTTGCTTGTGCCTTATCTTCCCCAGTTTACAGAAAACTAACATCATTGGGTCAGTGATTTCCCCAGTCATCTCTTCAGACTCTTCCTAAATACCAGTTATTCAGTTGTCCCTTTAGAAAAATCTTAAAATATCAGCTGCTTAATGGGTATTGCACCAGACTGATGAAGCTATCCCAGAACTACCAATAAATGAGCACACCTTGCTGATTCTTTTTACATACAGCACACATACCTAGCAAGTATCCTACTTTTAATTGAACGATTTGGCTATCTTCACCTAGGAACAAAGCTAGATTTCTTCGGAACGTTTTTCCTAATGTTCTGCTTCTTGTCCTTAAATTGAACTGTATTTAAGATGTGTTCAAGATTGTGTTTCTCTCTCTTGGGTAAATAAGGCCTTATCTGTTGCTACAGCCAGCCACAGAGGCCGACTAGCAGACATGCTGACCGAATTATGCTCCTACCCCAGGAATGTGTCTCTGAATGGAGACGCATTGGCAGGCTTCTATGGGAAACCTCCTCGCTGCTGTTGGCCCGTGCAGATCCCTGTAAGAACACACTGGGGTTTTTTCACAGGACGTTTGACTGGAGTCATTAAAAAAACCCTCAGAAATAAGTAGGATATTGGATGCTTTTACCCTCTTGAAGTTTTGTTTGTCCCAACAACACTGTTGCTGGTTTGAAAGGTACCACCTGAAAGGGACAGTGGTTCAGAGTGGCCACAGAGGGTGGAAAAGCCGTGGGGGTGGAGTGGCCCATTGGGAAGGGAAAGGGGTCATTAGTGAAAGTTTCCCAGAGATGTCTCACGAAGTACCAGAGAGCCAACAATACCGAACACAGATACAGGATTTCTCCCACTGACCAGCCGAACAAGACCCTTCAACCAGGCTCGAGCACACATAATCAGTATAATAAGGAACATGCAGGGCAGTAGATACCACTGTTCGAATAACAACTCGGAGAGCAAAGAACTCAGCATCCTGAGCAGCCACCGCCACATCACTATGATGAATAGCTGTAACAATTCCGTTTTAACATGCAGTAACCAGATCGGTCCTTATCTCAACCCTCTGAGCTCCATGGTGGGCACCAAAAAGGACTGTCATGATTTAATCCCAGCCAGCAATTAAGTACCACACTGCTGCTTGCTCACCTCCCCTCCTTCAGTGCAGAATTGGAGAAAAAGAGAAGGAAATTTGTGGATTGGGATAAGAGCAATTTAATAATTGAATATAATAGTTCTAACGTGCAGTAACCAGATCGGTCCTTATCTCAACCCTTTGAGCTCCATGGTGGGCACCAAAAAGGACTGTCATGATTTAATCCCAGCCAGCAATTAAGTACCACACTGCTGCTTGCTCACCTCCCCTCCTTCAGTGCAGAATTGGAGAAAAAGAGAAGGAAATTTGTGGATTGGGATAAGAGCAATTTAATAATTGAATATAAATGAATAAAATAGTAAAACTATTACCACTAACAATACTATGTAATGGAAACAATTAAAATAAAACAAAGGATACAACTGCTTACCACTCACTGACTGACCCGAGAAGTGACAGTCAGAGCCAGAGCCCAAGCAAGTCCCTCGAGTGAGAAAGCCACTGAGAAAGCCAACTGACCCACCAACTAACAACTAACTATGGCCCCCTGGCCCACCCCCAACTTATATGCAGAGCAAGACGTTCTATGGGATAAAATCCCCCAGCTGTCTGTGCTGTGTCCCTTCCCTGCTGCTTGTAGCGAGACAGTTGGGAACACAGGTGCAGTATGAGAAGCTGGAAAAGCCCTTGAGTTGGTGCAAGCACTCCCCAGCAACAGCTAGAAACTCCAGTGTTATTGGTACTCTTCCCAGGGCAAATCCAAGACACCCAAAACATAGCCTCCAACAAATCCAGAACAAGGCCTCATACAGTGAAGAAATTTAGCTCTGTCCTGACGAAAACCAGAGTCACCAAATCCAGTACCTTGATGTCACAGCCACTATTGCATAGTCTCATTCCCAAAGTTACCCAGACTGCTTCAGATGAGCTGGGGTTCTTACTCCCCCACGCTACTGCTGGGAAGCTGTTCCAACCTCACCACACTGGCAAGGATGGAGACCGTCTTCCAGTTGCCCACCTAAACTCACACGAGGCCATTTCACACTCATTTGCCCCCCCTCACACCAGCACTGGCTTTTAACTTCTACAGCTGGTTTTTTTCCCTTCTTGCTGCCACCCTGCGTCACATACAGCAACTTTACCCTTTCTCACCCCTTTTCACAAGCCAGGTTCATTAAAAAAAGCTACTCTTCTGGGGGTGACCTTATGGCAGGTGACTTGGAGGCCTTATGGCTTCCAATTTTCCATTGGAAGCTGGTTACTCAGCATCACACTGATGGGCTTATGAGGGAGTTTTTAGTTATGAGGTCCTTTTAACAACATATCTGACAAAGCATTCGGAACATGCTGCACAATGATCTTCCTGGCAGGCGTTCTGAGCTGTAGATGGAGCACTTGCACTGCTGAAGAAATCCACAGGTGCCTGCTGACCCTTCCCAGCAATTTTGAAATAGGGCAATATTTCTCCCATGTGGTCTACTGTGGCATTCCTTTAGAAAAAAAGAGCCTGGCATGCTCTACGCAATGAAAACCACATTCCCATGCCCCGCAGCCGCACGCTGGCTGTGTCACACGCGTGTTACGATGTGCAGTGAATACCATCTCTGTGAGGTAGAGATGTGTGCCAGGCTTGCTGCTTCAAGTTCTAAGCCTTTTCCGTGAGGTTCAAGTACAGTTACCTTGCAAAGGTCTGCTTCCAGGAAAAGAAGCAGCCAAACAGACCCATTTCTGGACCTTCAGTGGGTGTTGGTTTGTTTGTTTGGCTGAGTTATTGGTTGGGTTTTTTTTTTACTATTTATTAATAATAAAATCCTGTGGAACCACTTCTGTTTCACTTACCATCAAATTTCTAGTGCAAATCATGAGCCAGTTTATTCATTCAAATGAAGAATATCATCCTCTTTTGGCACTACACTAGAATTAGGACACCTCTTTTACAAATATGAATTGGTTCCAGGAGAAATGGGCTGGAAACACAGAAATCTTTACACCACACTGAACCAGGTTTATTTGGTTCCCTGTCTTGTATCTCATCATGACTATTACATGCTCTTCAGCGAGAATGGGCAAAATGTCCTGTAGAAAGTAATTCAGAAGCCCCTGCATAGTTGAAGAATCACATCCCTACCTCCCACTATGGCAGAAAGGACTTGGACGTAAGGGCAGCAATCTGTACTTCTTACAGGAAGATCCTTGTTCCAAGAGAAGGTGTCATCTCACGTCCCACTCAGAGAAACACTTTTGCCTGGGTAACACTAACACCTAAAGACTTATAAGACTCTAAATCAAATACATATTTTCAAGACTTTCATTCTGTCCACCGATACAACTGCGTATTTACTTTTTTAGGGTGAGCACTGGAAATACAGTGTGTGTTGTGAATGCCCCCATGGGTTTTTTTGGTGAAGCAACCAAAAGCACGCAGTGATTTGGCTCTGTTATAAAAGTCCCTGCTATCATTCAAGTGGCACAGGGGAGCTAAGGCTGTGCTCTGTCTGCACTTCGAAGCAAATCTTTTGTCTGAGTTTCCAAGTGCCTTTCTGCTTACTTCTTTTGGACAAACTCACACGGGAACAAGACGCAAACCTCCTCTCCCTCATCGTCAAAGTTCCTGCTTTGCCTGCTTTCCCTCTGCCAGACAACTGAGGCATCAGGAACCTCTTGCCAGCTTGTATCTGTGGGATAATAAATGTACCCGATCACTCTGCATTGCAGATCAGAGCCAGAACTACATTCGAAAAGCAGAAATGGGATCCAAAGGCAGTGTCAGCCCCATCAAGCATAAGCTGAATATTTTAACATCTGGAAGTTGGTTTTAAAAGCTCTGCAGCAAAGCCCAGGTATTGTAGGGATAAAGGTGTCAAGGCATGAGACATTAGAAAGCTCTCACTATATGGACTCAGCCTTGCACCCACCTAAAAGCTGTCCAACTTGTTTGCCCATTCATTCATTTACTTAAGGCTGTAAAGCTTAATGCCTATGGAGCAGAAAACAAGAGAGAAGCTGCTCTTACAAGTCAGCAGCTGAGCGTTAACCAAAGCACTGACCAGTGCATGCAGAACAGAGATGCTCTGAGAAAATCATCTGCTGCCAGCAAGGAGGAGGATATAGGAGAATAGGAGGAAGAAATGAAGCGATTGCTTTAGATACTTCTCAGTACCGCCAACTATCACTAAGCAATTTAAGAATTGTCGAAACAGGCACATTCTTTCTTTGTTAGCCCTTTCTCATCTCAGAAAATTCTTAAAAACTTCCGTTCTCAGCACAGAAGTAACAAACACAATCTCTCCCCAATTCCCACCTTAGTCCTGCCCTACCTGGGGGAAGGGAGGGAGGAGTAACGCCAGAAAAGCAGGTGTGGTGCTAGGCAGGTTGCCTTCCTGGTGTTTAGGACCCTCTGAACAGAGTCCTATAAGCAGTAGTGGGGGTAAAGGAGAAAGGAGAGGTACACAGGCATAACCATCAGATTCAAACTCAGACCTGAACTCCATTCTGTTTAGATCTACAGCTTCCCGAGACTGGCTGGGAGGGGGCAAGGAGTCATATGCCTGGACACAGCAGGAGCCTACAACTCCAAGTGTCTTTACAGGCCATGTTTGCTCAGCTTGAACGTGCCCAGGCGTGCCCGTGGAGAAGAGGAGAGTGGGTTCCAAATTGGCTGCTACGCTTTCACCTGCAACAGTTCAGAGGTGTCAGGCTCCCTCCAAAAGACGTGCTCTGCACGCTCTCAGTTTGTATGTCACAGGAGAACAACAAGTAAATAATTAAAGTCTTACTGAAATCAGTAGCCAGGCTACTCTGATAATAGAAAACCAAATCACAACCAGAAGGGAAGGGAAAGAATTAAATCATCATCTAATTAGGAAACAGAACCTTCCCTACCACCAAACCTAGTGGCAAGAGGCAGAATGATCAAATAAAACCAAACAGTCCTGAGTAGCAAAGACAAAAACAATGCGAAGAAAGCCACTATTGTTTAAATGATGGACTCACAACCTGAAAGCAGACACACTATTTCAACTATTTATGTCCCTTTTGGCTCCAATTTGCTGTCACTGGCAAGTTACAAGGTTATTAATAACACACAGCAATAAATAATATAGCCATAGTCACACCAACCCAATTTTGTCTGTCTGTACGGCCTGGTGAGTATTTATAAATTTGTTATAGTTGGGGCTTTTTCTGAATGGTAGCTGAGATCTCTATGTACAGACTAGTTCAAACCTATAAAACAACAATATTTTGAAGTAATTTCCAGAGAAATAGCAAACTTGGAAGTAGTCAGTTATGGATTTAAGGTCAGAGAGTTGCCAGGAGGCATGGATCAAGGCACCAGAACTCTGGTTAGAAAGTCCCATACAGAACTGCTCCTCTGTCATTCAAACAGGCTTTTGGAGACGCAACTTGCAGGAACATTTTCATCTGTTTTGAATTTATTATAAAAAATTAACACCCACACAAACTCTTCTCTTGCATTTGAGACAGAGTTTCACGACAGCAAAAGGGCTTCTCAGGAATGCAAGGAGCACCATTCAATTAAAGGCTTGTTCCACACAATATCATCCAGCTTTGTTGTGAAGCTTGGGAGGAAAAGGACCCCCAAAAACATAGCCCAGGGTCATGCTAGAGAGTGCCCCTTAACAGCACATGGTTAATTCCTGAGCGGCTCAGGATTCCTAAGCATCAACATGGACAATACCCTGTCCGTTCATATAAAAGCAACATCCTGTGACGATACTTCCATGCCTAGAGCCACAAAAGAAGTTAAGCATACAGTCAGAACACAAAACAGAGACATCCTAGCTTTAGAAGGTAAAATTTGGATTAAAAAAACTACCAACCTAGCACTGTGCCAATGCTTTTTATTCCTATTATTAGCAAAGCTGTAAATGAATCCTTTCTGAGCATCTCACTGGGAGCAACCTGCAGGATGAGCAATAAGGTACAGCCTGACCTGTATGCAGTTCCAGCGTAGTCCCAGAGGAGGTCGGTCCCAGCCCCCTTCCCTTCAGCCACACAATTAACTATGCACCTTGAAAGCAAATTGATTGAACGAGCTGACCTGATGAGAATAAATGTTTGGGGTTTTTTGGTGGGGTTGTTTTTTGCCAGGCCAACTTTCCAATCAGGCTGATTCCACAGAAAGGAAAGCAGCAGGACTGAATGAATTAAAAATAAAAACCCTGTCTGTAGTGGAAGGGCAGAGAGGGGGGTGGTGGGAGGGGCTGCAGCTTATTTTCCACAGCTGCTGAAAATTATGTAAAATTAGATGCAATGTAGAAGCAAACCTTTAAAGTAAAAGTAAGGATATAAATGAAGCAAGCCTGTAGCTGAGGACACAAATGACCTTCTTGATGCCTGAGCCAAGTCACTGACTGCATTAACAACTGTGGGTTCCGTTAAAGCTGTAAATAAGCAATCTAGAAACCCCCCAATGTATTCCTCTGGTGCCGGGTGATACACTCACATTCTAACTATTTACTGAGCAGTCCCCACCTATTATTTAAATACATTTGAATATAGTACAGCAAAGTGTGATCACATCCCAGAACTGCATGAACTCCCTGCTATGAAATGCAGAGAGAAAAGACTCCTAAGCTAATTGGCACTGAACTGTGAGTTAATTAGTGAGGAGAGGAGCAAATGATAAGATCAAGCACAAGAGTGCCAATAAATTTCAAACTTAACAGTTATGACACGGCTGTGTGACTGTGCAGAACCAATATTTATTTGGACTGTTAAAAAGCAAAGGGAAAGGAACTTAACGGAGATCCAGGGTCCTGGTGCTGATTGAAGGTCAACAGAGAAACAATTTGTGACTGAGCTAAATGTTGCTTACCTGCAAGAAGAGTGCTACATCGATTGGCATGAGCTTCCAAGTGTTTTCTGAGACCAGATCCAGAAGAGATGTCCATTTTCTGTGTTATCAGAGAGCCTGTAATGAAAAACAGATCTTGGTCTAATCAGCAGCTTCAAGGTAATAATTTCACACCACTCAGCTGAAGCACAGCTTCACAGGTCATCAGGTGGCGAGTGGAAAAATGTTTTTTGTCCTAAATGAGTTTCTGTTCCCTTAGTGAAGCTACCAGCAAAACCCGTGTCATCAGGTTTTATTGGAGGCCTGTCTAGTGCAGAGGCTGTGCACAGGAGTGGATTTCATCACGGAGCTCAACACTCATACCAGTGTCTGCCAATTCTCACTTTCACTCCCCAGTGCTCTGCAAGACACTAAAATACATCATTACGTACAACAGCCTGTGTATGTATGCAATTAATACAGGACGTAGGTACGGTCTGTGCACAATAAATGGAGCATGTGCTCAGTTGTAACGCAGCACCTCGAAAGCCCGGGTTACCTCTGACAGTCTGCATCTCACACCGCAGGCACCGAGACACCTTGCTAACAACTGTGCTACCTGAAAACGTTCCCGTCCTGTGTTGGTTTTTTCTGCAGCTCAACCAAGGATGCTCACATCAAGCACTTCAGGCAGAGCCTGCCTGGTGAGGAGGTTTGAATCATTCTGTTAAGGCAGGAGTAGATTAGGAACCTCCACGCAAACCACTCTAACCTGTAGGGATACCTGCTCCTGCAACCACCCCCCTGGCCAACAGCATGGGGAAGTATGGCCTGATCCAAAAACAGGTTAACCACAGCCTTCAATAAAATCCTGACACCTCCGAGATCCCGAGAGCTCACAGAAGCAATTTTTTTTCATTATTATTTTTATTTAAATCCAAACCAGTCACATCTAAACTGATCATGGCTGGGGTTGTCACTTTAACAAGTAAATTAGTTTGGAATAAGAAGCAGCAAATCACAGAAAGTTCAATCCTGCAAGGAGCTGCATGCTGTGGCTCAGTCACGATAAAGCCATTCAGCACGTGCCACCACATGAAGAGCTACGCTGAAACAGAAGCATCCTACTCCAGTTGTTCTGATCAGACAGCCTGCGGTGAAAGCAGAATCCACAGACTCTGAGGTTCCCAAAGTTAACCGACAAAACACAAGTCTGTTTCTGTCCCTTGTACCATTAAAGGATGGTGCACAGCGGCACACAACTATCTTGGAAAATATTTTTGGCTTGCAAAAATAAAAATTGAATGCTACTGCTTTAGACCTTTTCCATACCAAAGGTAACAACCCAGTTGTGATTTGGCTTACATCTGTATGAGAAACCAGGAGGGAAAATCCAGAAAAAAGATGCACAGTAAGTACCCTGAAAACTGGTTGAAGTTCTAGCTTGTCTCTAACACTGACACGCCTAAAATCTCGTGCAGGAAGCCCAGAGCCACACTTTTGGTGAGACTCCTACAGACATCACCATTGACAACAGGGATGGAAGTCAGGGCATTCTGGGCACCGGAGAAAACCCCAGGCTCAAGCAAGGCCTCAAGAGAGGCGAATTCCAGCCTCTTTCCCCCACCAAAAATGGACACTTTGGAGACCCTCACCCACTTTCTTGCAAATGCTATGATCTCAACATCATGGCATGGGATTTGGCTGAAATATGGAATGACCAGGAGATCCACACCCCCCACCCTGGGTGACGCTCTGACAGCTGCTCTTGCCAGCCTAGGAAGGCACATCTGTGACCTGTTCTGTTCCATCCCAGAGGTACGGAGAGGCAGGTTTTGCACAGAGTGAAATCATCCCTGAGTATGTGAATGGCTTTTGGATCAGGACCCTATTTTCCAAAAAATACAAACACACTGACTATTTAGCAGAGAGAACCCAGAATTAGACGAATGGGAGAGAAGAGCTTCCTAAAACCTTCTGTAAGACCTGACACGATGCCTACATGGTGCAGAGACAGTAACTTTTTAAGAGGGAGCAACCAAAGTCTGTACTATACTGTGCACAGTACCTAAGGCCCCTTCATGTAACTGACTCAAAGCTGAACCGTATCTTTCTACACAGAGCATGAAACCAAAAGGGTTTACTCAGGCTTTACGCCAGGTACTTTGCTCTGTACCTGAGCATCAGACTACAGACTGCTATATAGATGGATTTAGGCTCTAATTTTCAGTACTGGACTTGCACTTCATTCCCGTACTGAGGGGCCAAGTTCGCATGGCTCTGAGCACTTGAGCACTTGGAGCATCGTAGTTGCTCAGCAGCTTACGGATGGGCAGACAGGCTTCCAGACAGGTTAGTTACTCAACCTACTTTTAAATATTCTTTTCCTTCTTCCCTCTCCCTCCTTTTTCAGAGCAGAATTGTTCTTCTCCCTCTCAGCGGAGGGCGGGGAGGCAGCCATGCATGCACACATCTAGCAGCTAACTGTGCGTGATTCCCTCTGGCAGCCCTGCCAGGACCTCGGCATTTTCATGTATGAGATGTCACTCTGGGAAAGGTTCTTACACCTGTACCGAGCCCCTTCAAAATTCAATCCCAAGAAACAGTCATTATAAATCAGAAGCCTTCTCTTTTCAGTTCTCGTGCCTGGGTGTGCGTTTTTTTGAGGAGAACAAGATAACAGCTGGGCCTGGTCCTCCACAAGATCACATGCAGATTGCTTGAAGATTGCCAAAAAAAAAATTCAAGTCCTGCATCAAGGTGCATCACCTCTCCCTGGCCTCAGCAAACACACAGCCTAACACGAAGCTCTGTCCAGCTGCACTGGAGAAGCAGATTACAAACTCCTCCTTGGCATAACTGTGGGAAATTCCCTGATCTGGAAAGATTATTAGTCCTTGGAGCTCCAACCAGAGCAGATCACTTCCCTCTCACTAGTAAACTTCTAAACAGGGAAGCATGAATAATTTCTCAGCTCTCTTTTCCTTTTTAAGTGTACTTAGGAGCGTCCCAGTTGGGCAAAACGCTTTGAGGACTGAACACAGGCCTCTGTGTTTCCAAGTCTGGCAGCAACTAGCAGGTACTGACACCTCCTCAGGGTTCCCAGGGAGAAACCCCAGATCACTAGTACCTTTGTGAGCCTTCAGCAGTAACAGCCTCGCATGAAGCAAGTGGAAATGCTCTCAGAAATACATTACAGGCTCCCACCTAACACCTAAGCACACGAGCACTTGCTTTTGTCAGCGCGTCACTGAGGAGATACCAACATGGCAGGTATGGCACGGCGCAGCGCCGAAGGGAGAGGCACTCAGACTCCCAAGGGAGCATGGAAGGAGTAGTCCCTACCGAACTGCCACCTTTGGGGGGGGGTACTACCTAATCCTTACGTAAACCTTGGCTCCCTTCCTCTCCCACAGGATGCAAGCTCACTGTACCTGTCAGAAAATGTACTTGTTCCCCTGACTTCCGTACGGGCTTTGTCCAGGACTCCTTCAGTGCTGCGTGCCGTGCCCAGGCTAACTCCGTACAGCATGGGAGCTTTGCTGGAGCAGAGAATGTGGACTGAAAGGCAAAGAAACCTGAACTTGGAAAGGAGCAAGGAAGGATTCAGTGGTAAGAAGCGCTGCTGTGATAAGAAACTCAAAATAAGCAGGTAGCTTGCAGTAGGATAATGTGCTGCTGACTACACCGGTTGCTGTGCACAATGTGCTGATAGCTACAAAAGCTCTGCGCTGCTCACACAGAATGTGCATGGATCAGAAGAGGTTCATGTTCTCTCTATCACTTCTTCATTTGCAGTTCAAAAGCTGCACAGGTCTGGCTCCCCACACCTTTTTTCAGTAGCCACAAAAGAACATGACTGCAGAACACAGTCCATGTCTAGACATGGACTTTTAATTCTTGAATAAAAATGAGGAAGCAATGTATTTTTCTGCAGCTTCACAACGGAAATTCTTGCTGCTGGGCCATCAGGACTTCCCAGCTTGATCTCTGCAGCCTCCTGTGCCCAGACCCTCACACACACACGCTCCCAGCTGGAGGGAGGGCGGCTGCCCACAGCTGCCTCAGGTTCTGACCAGATCATTTCTCCTCCCTTCCCCTTCCCCAACTCTCTTTTCCTCCCACACTGTACCATATTCAAATCCAGGACCAAACACAACTTTACTTCCCTCAGACTGTCCTCTGTCACATCCCACCCTGTGCCCAGGTAACAATATGCACCTTCCTTAAAGTCAACCAGCCTCCTCCTGTCTTACAAAAAGCAATGCAGATGTACCTTTCTAGAGCTGGTCTGCAGGAAATTTCTGTCTAACAGCTAACTAAGATTCACACCATAATGCTTATAAAGCAGGCGGCTGGATTTTGGGTCACGGTCTAACTATGTGATCTCCAGTACTTTCAGTCCCAGAATTGTAAAGTTACTTTAAAAAAATTTACCCCCCCTCCATTCTTCACCACCCTTGCAAGTTTTGCATCCACAGGGGGTAAGAAATCCTTTGTAACCTAAGGAACTAAAAAAAAACCACCCAAAAGACCCCAAACACCTCTGCCCCACCCTGTTCTACTCTAGGTAGATTATAATTTCAATTTTAATTTTATCATATGCTTCCACATACTGAACATTATGAACTGGAAGGGAAAATAAAAGCCCCCAAAACAGCCAGCAGCGCTGTGAGGGGAGCAGTTGCCCCCAGCCTCTCATGAAGGTTTTACACCATACCTGTGCTCATTCCTCCTAGCCTTATCTAGCAGTGCGAGGAGATCTGGAAATGCAAACGAAGAAATTCCCGTGGATTTTAAGTGGGTCAGTATTTTCCAACTGGATGCAGGACAGGGAGATGTGGTGAGCGGTTGCAGGCTTGGAAGGAAGATTACACCACAGAGAGCAGCTGCTACAGTAAGTTAATTTCCAGCTCCTTGAGATATCCCACGTTTTTAAAGACTCCTTCCCAATAATGAAAATTCCCCTCCAACACTATCAGAACAAACAGTGGATGTCCCCACAGACAGAAGGCTTGGATCCAGTGCACCTGCTAGTAATGCAGATGAGTTCCAATACTTTAGCTCAGCTCTCCCGCCAACTTCCAAGAAAAATCTTGGCCATCCTTCCCTAGGCTTTCCTGTGACCCAGCAGCAACACGCATGTGCTCACAGCATATTCACGGCGCGGAGAGGCTTTCCCAAGTGAAAGTTCCCAAGTGTATGAGCAGGGCTGCTCCGTGGCAGCAGGAGACACCCTACAGCACCTCCAGCACGCAGCAGGGGACAGTGGCTCCAAGTGGGGCTCTCCACTAAATAATACCCAAATTCCCTCCCCTTTGCAGTGAGCCCTGCATTCCTCACTTGGAAGGACACGTCAGGAGAATGCCTGCCGTGGTTTAACCCCAGGCAGC
>NW_010255903.1:59594-116948 GCF_000690775.1 Eurypyga helias
AATGAAAATACTAGTAGTAGTAGTATGTAATGAAAATAATAGAAAATAAAACAAATGATACAATTGCTCACCACCCACTGACCGATACACAGCTAGACCCTGAGTAGGGAGAGCCAGAGCCTGAGAGCCCGGGAGCCAGAGCCCAAAAGAGATCACACCAGAGCCCAAGTGAGCCCCATGAGTGGGAGCATGAACGAGAAAACCAACTGACCCACCAACTAATGAACAACTACTGAACTAATGAACAAACTATGGCCCCCCAACCCACCTCCGGCTTATATGCTGACCATGACATTCAATGGAAGGAAATACTCCCCTGGTCAGTTTGGGTCAGCTGTCTGCGCTGTATGTGTCCCCTGCTGCTTGTAGCGAGACAGTTGGGGACACAGGTGCAGTATGAGACGCTGGAAAACCCCTTGAGTTGGTGCAAGCACTCCCCAGCAACAACTAGAAACTCCAGTGTTATCAGTACTCTTCCCAGGGCAAATCCAAAATACAGCCTCATACCAGCCGCCGCTAAGAAAATCAGCTCATCCCAAGCAAAACCAGCACACCTCCCCAGCTCCTGCACTGCAGCACTCGCTCGGCAGCACCACTCATTGCAGCCATTAGTGGCGTTCAGAATTATCTTCTGCTTTCAAGCCAGTAACTAATAGTCAGTCAGGTTCTAATAATATCTTCTATCTAGAGTGTAAATCAGAGCTCATCATTTTCTGAGTATAATTGCCTATGAAGCCCCGAGCTGTAGCTTCAGGTCTTTGCTTGTGTGAAACAGACTATAATCTTGGAAAGTTTCTACTCTAAGAAAAGAAACTAACATTTTGTACACTTACAAGATGCTCACCTCATGATATAGGAAATTTTGGGGGCAGCAGAAAGAACAGTCCATCTGGAGATAACAAATCTGACAAGAGACAGAAATTCTAGGATCAAAGACACAACTTTGTCAAGTTAGGAAAAATGACTAATTAACTTGTGAGAAAAATCTCCTGATTCATGCACCCTAATGGAGTTTGAAAGTTCAGTCTTCCCCATCAATGTCATCAAATCACTGTCCCCTCAAAAATTATGGCTCATTCCCTGCTCTGGAGATCAGGAAAGCATGATAGATTAATTGGGTATTCAGACAGGGTGACAAGGAGGAATTTTGTAGTTTTACGTGCCCCAACAGGCCATTTTTAGAAATACTTAACGGAAATCTTTTGAAGTTAGTAACATTTGCTTTTGGGGGAGCTAAAGGTAGATCTGACAAGAGGCAGCTTTTATTTATTCTTAATGAGACAAGTTTGCGGGTCCTCACACTGTTAACAGCGAGCAGCTCCTAATCTTACCCTACTGCTAGTGCCAAAAACACTGATTATGCCATAGCCCAGGGGTGAGGCAAAACTAACTCTCCTCTCTCGCGAGTCCAGTTACAGCTTCCCGAGGCAGGGTCTCATGGCGTGCTGCGCTTCAACGGCACGCTGAGGGCATTCCCGACAAACTAGGATACAAATGTTACAGCATTGCAAAATAATATGTGAAAACCTGCAGCGCTTATTATGTGTCGAGGAGACAAATAATTGCTGCCAGTACAGACGAGTGGGAGATCTTTGGGTTCCATCCCACCCTTAAAAAGGATGACACCGTTTGGTGACCACCAGCTTGTCTGTCTTTATCCCTTTATGCTCATCTGCTCCAACCTTCATCCTCCAGCTTTCCGAACACTCCAGCATCATTACAGTCACAGATTTCTGCTTTAATTATTGAAGCTCATATATGAGTGAATATATGGAACTGCAGAAAGCATCAGACACCTTACAGGTGAAACTACTGGTTCTTCCTGCAATGCGCCGATGCTTAACAAAACCCATAAATAATACCAGTATGAGAAGGAGGGCTGAGGGGAAAACACCCCAAACAACTTGAAAACAGATTTTGGAGAGGGTGAAAAACACACCTAAGCACTTTTAACACACAAGAGGCAGCTCTGACCTACCTGAGAAGTGCATGACAGAGGGAAGGGCTGTTGTATGGAAGGCATCACTTCCCACCTACCACCTCCCCACCAGGAAAGAGGGCCAGCAGAGCTACCTGCTGCCTCACGCCCTCTCATCGCCAGTGACGGTGGGTTTTGGCTAACTCCACGCCGGCAGGCTACCTTTGCAAAGCACGAGGAAGAATGACAAAGTAATTCATTTTCCCAGAGATGCCACAGGAGGGTAGGGGGAACGCAACCTACAACCCACAAACAAAACTGTCAGACGGCTAATGAGATTCCCAAACAGAGAGAAATAATACGCTGAGGTAGTCTGTAATTCTGGTCCTGCAACAGATGTTACAGGCCTTGTGAATTATAACTGCTTCTATTTAATGTAGTTCTTTCCCCTTGTCAAGATGACTAAAATATACACAAACCCAAGAATGGGCCTAGAGAAAGACCCTAACGAGCAACTGTTAACAAAGGGCAGATGACTTGATGAGGAGGCAGTAAAGCCTGTTAAGCTGGCATGCAAGCAGAAAGCTTTATTTATTGCTGTAACCGTTCCTCCCAGCACACTGTCCCAGCAGATGTATGGTTTGATTTTCCTCTGAGAGTCCTTAAAGGTACATATGAAAACTCAAAGCTGATGGTCTCCAAGAACTATAAGCATTTCCTAACTCTAAACATTGCTTAAAGATAAAGGTGTAACAAAAAAGCCCAGGCAAAAGCTTCATGCACAGGTCTCGTAGGCACTTAGAATGAATGATGGATTTACACACATTATTTACTCTTACAATGGAGAACTGATGGAGTACCAAATAAAGCCCAACAGTCCAGAAAAATTACATACTTCTATGTAAAGGAGAATCCTCTCCAGACTTAGTAGGGAACAACATCTGCAACACTTATCTGCCAGGCTAACAGCTGTTTCTGCTGCAGGACATCACTGTACGCATGCAACCCGCACCACAACAGCTCAGGTTGGCCAGCGTTTAGGACCCCCTACACTTCTGCCCACCTAGGCGTGCCCCTGCCTTCGTGTGCTGCCTTGGCATAGCTAACCTGGGGTTTGTTCCTGCCCTGGAGAAGGTAGCCATGCCAGTGACCTTCACTGCTTCACTGGGAATGGCACAGCTAGCAATGGCACGGTACATGACACCCACCAGAACAGAGTCCAACAGGCAGACAGACAGCTAGAACAGACTCTAAGTTATTAAAATATTTCAAAGAAGAAACGAAAAAGCCTGACTGTTTGCTCAGACTGCATGCTGTTTCCAGAACGCTACAGACTTCACTCTCCAAGGGTGACCATGAATGACTAGAGTCCAGGCCATGCCCGTCAGGGCTGGGTGTTCAGCCAGCACTCCAGCTCCCCGTTTTCCACACCTTCCTTCAACAAGCTTTCCACGTCAGGAGAAACATGATGTGTCTCACAACAGTACTCAAAAATACATGAATGAAAAACTGTGCAAAACAGTTGTGATAAAGGGTCCTGTGATAGCATTAGCTAGGTTCCTGTCAAGAGATTTCTCCTCAAACAGCACCACTGCCTCCACTCCCACCCCAAAAAATCTGAATGTCAGTATTTTAGCTGCTTCTGAAGGTTAGATTGCCCTCAGAGCAGATGACCACGTACTTGAGAACACTTTGCAATTACTTCCCATTTGATCTTGACCAAAACGTGAGAAACATTGACAGACCTTCAGCAGATCTCTCAGTCCAGAAGGCTGTGCACCTCTCCCAGTGGCACTGTTCTCCAAGGCCCAAGTTCTCCAGCCTGGGAGCAAAGCCTCCATTAACCACCCCAGAACCCAATATTAAGCAGCAGAGCTGATCGTTAATATTTCCAGTAACACAAACGGTCTGATCATGCATTAACCTAGTAACATTTAATAGCCTACAAGAACTTGTGGCTAATTGGCATCAGTTCATAAATTCTTATTTAGCATCAAAATATTTGAGATTAAGGAAACAAAAGACCCATGATCAGCAGAAACATGTACTGATGGTGGCTGTTGTAGTATGCAAAACATCTGAGCACTCACTAATTTGGCTGCGAGCTCTTGTTCAGAAACAATGTCTGGCAATAATAATACGATCCCAAAGAAAGGGCTCTACGGGAAAGTTATTTACTCTTTCACAAAGGCGGTATGATTTATACATGTTGTCACAGCCTATGCCAGAAAATTGATGACTGATTACCACGTATTCATTTCAGTATCAGGTATCCAGCCTGAATTAACGAGATTAGGCCGCATGGAATTTCTTTACTATTTACAGCACAACTGAGTATAACATTTGGTTTCAGTCAATGCAAAGGAGGAGCTTTTAATCTGAATCCAGTAAGAACCAGAATATATTAACACAGCATGAATTAAATATTTGTTATTTATCACTATTACTCATTTATTGCACAAACATCTGGAATCCATAACCACAGCCTGACAGAATGGTATTATTAGTGGGGAGGGCAAAATAAATATATAAATAACTTCTAGTTTGTTAAACATCTGCGAAGCCCTGCTATCACTCATCCATCCCCCGCGCCTGGAGGGTGGGTATTCAGCTTTTCCCGTGTGTTGTTGGCTGGGTATTGATTCAGAAGGTTTGGTATCCCGGTTCTGCAGCTCCCTGTGCAAGGGGCACGAGATCCCCACTTGAGATGCTGCATGACCTCCATCACTGGGGACAAACCCTCCGGGTAGCTGGACTAGGGAGCGAGCACGAGCAAAGCAGGGATGTGAAAGCACTCAGGGTAAAAAAGGCTTTTGAGAAGAGCATCAGCAAGAACAGCAATATGATGTCGGGGAAAGAATTTCTGAGACCTAAGAAACAGTAGCACATCCCAAAACACCCAAATATGCGACCGTATGGCCTGATCAGTATTAATAGAGACTGGGAATTTTATCCATTTTAGGCTTATAGATAATGCTTGGAAAATGTGAACATGTAGGGTTTCTTTTCCAGGCCACTTACTTCCCAGATCAGTTAAAGCATGCAGGGACTCGCTGGTGAAGCCTTCCTCACCTGCAACCTCTGGCTGCTGAAATAGATATATAGCAGTGGTGGATTAAATACTGTTCAGTCCATGAGTAGTTCACTGCTCACCCCTTTGAATTTGAAGTTATGAAATAATAACTACAGTAAAGCTCTAACTGATTTAGTTAAGGCTAAAATATATTGTTTGAGTATATATGAACGTGCCTTTAGTTCCCCCCTGCAGTAGAGGGTCCGAGCTGATGTGCCCAGGTCAGTCATGAATCTGGAATTTCCAGCTGCAGCAAATCCAGAATTGTATCTGTATAGAAAATTATTTACGTCCTTACTATAAGCACCACTGAAGTACTGCATCATAAAGTGTTATGAACTGCAATGCATGGGGCTCTCCTAAATGTTGCCTTCCTTTACAAAATCATAGAACCATACAAAATCATGGTTTGGGTTGGAAGGGACCTTAAAGACCATCCAGTTCCAACCCCCCTGCCATGGG
Source organism: Eurypyga helias (assembly GCF_000690775.1). NCBI lineage: Eukaryota > Metazoa > Chordata > Aves > Eurypygiformes > Eurypygidae > Eurypyga > Eurypyga helias. The sequence goes on from NW_010255903.1 coordinate 65,048, forward strand.
CAGGGACACCTTCCACTAGACCAGGTTGCTCAAAGCCACATCCAGCCTGGCCTTGAACTCTTCCAGGGATGGGGCATCCACAGCTTCTCTGGGCAACCTGTGCCAGTGCCTCACCACCCTCTCCAGGAAGAACTTCTTCCTGATATCCAATCTAAACCTCCCTGCTTTCAATTTAAACCCATTACAATCCATAGGAACATGCAGCCATTGCTAGATAGACATTTAATTATGCAAGAATGTCCATCCTTCTTTCTGCTCATTGAAAAAGAGGCTGTTCAGCATCATGTGGATTCCCTCTGCCCCCCCAAATCCTCAGTCAGGAAAAAGGGAACCCGTACTACCCAAAGACCAGTCAATGCAGAAAACCTTTGGCATTGGTGTTAAAGCAGACTTGCTCTGCTTTTCCTACACCGCAGCTCTGCCTGAGTGTGTGAGCCAGAGAAACAAAACGCAGCCCTCTGACAAGAGCTCAGCACCACCTCCGCTGATACGGTGCTGTCAGGATCAGCTTTTCCATTCAGGAAGAGCAGGCTGTCACCTGGAGCCGCAGAGCAGCCAAGGGCTGCTCATTGTTAGGGTAACAGCAGGGCGTAGAGGAGGGCACTTTGCAATTAACCTCAGGCAGCACATCCTCCAGAGACAGCGCTGCGTAGTGTAAAATGACCAGATATAGTAGGAACAGGAACATCCTGGACTCGGGCATAAAGAAACAAACAATCACCAGTGTGACCAAGGCTCCAGCAAGAGAAAAAATCCCTCCCCCTCACTGATTTCTCCACGCCGTTTAACCCTCCTTCAGCATCCTGTGTGCTCCCTTCCCCTTCCTACAGAGTACTCGCAGGAGCAGCAGCCTTCTCCTGCCTGCCTGCTGGCTCTCCTCCCTCCGTTTCCTGGTGGCTTCCAGCGCTGAGCGAGAGGAAGAACCATGGGAACGATGGTGCCACCCCGCGCCTCTGCAACACGCGGGGTAACTACCACGGCCCGCTGCCCGCGGGTCTGACCATTGCAGTGACCGGGGAAAGGAGAACTAAGGGCCGAACCCTATTCAAGGTAATGGATTCTTCAGAGAGGACACGTTTTAGGAGGTTTAAGAGCTTTTTATAATGCTGACTCAAATGTAACAACAGGAATAAGCAGAATGCAGTTTTTGATTGTCTATTTCTGTGCTAGCAGCTTGGTTTTTCAGCAGAAAACAAACACCATCCACCAACTCCACTGGCAGCGTTCTAACACGGGAGAGCAAGACACGCCACGCTGGAGGAGCGAAGGCCAATGCAAGGACAACACACACCACGGATGCTCAGTTTTAGGGTTTATTTCATCTGCTAACATTCATTCTTGATCTAGACAAAAACAATTAGATGATTATTTTTTTTTTTAATTCCAATTTTTCTTGTGGAAGCGAAAAACCTTTTAACACTTGTTGTAAGATGCTATAAATAAATATATAAAGCTTTAAGTGTTACTTGGCTCAAGTTAAACAGTTGTCTTTCATTTTGTTGTTGTTGTTTTTAAGTTCCTAAAGTGGAAAAACAAAGTGCAAACCATACACATTCAGCCCAATGGAACGACTCCAGCCACAACCACTTTCAGAGAAGCTGAATCTGTTTGATCTACAATATGGAGGATGGAAGGGGGGTCAGGGGACAGTTGTATTTTTTTACCCTCGGTCACACAACTAGAGGACAACAGCTGAGTTCCTTGGTAGGTAAAGCACGTAAGAAAGGGGGAGGGAGAAAAAGTCCTGCCTGCATTGTATTTCCTGTGCAGATTGTGCAGCAGAGGGGAAAGAAGAGACAGTATCAGCAAAGCCTCAGACAAAACCAAATGATGATGAAAAATAAAATCAGACACCAGTAGGGAGGGCGAGAATCCTTGTGGCTGTTGTGTGTTTGCCTGGCAGGCTACATACAAACACAGAGGAACTTTACATTGAGAGAGGGTGAGGATTTTTATCTTTTCCTTATGAAAAAAAAAGATGAATGGGGGCAATAAAAATAAGTTAAATCATATTCCAATATGTACAAAACAAATCATGCTCAGTAAACCCTTTGAATATAAAATTATTCATTATAGTACAACTCTCTCAATCCAGTCTGCAGAATTGACACCTGGGGGAAAACAGGGAGGGCGAGTTGTGGGGCTTTGAGGGACAAGACACACTCATTTGTAAATATTGGCTTTTTTTCATGGCTAAAAAACCAGAGAAAGCCACCGTAGTTGGGACAATACAGGCTTTAATACCCACGTGCTGATCAGGGCTGCATTCATCTTGGCAGAACTCCTGTAATTGGGGCAAAACAAACAGCCACGGCGAGCTGGGATTGTGCGCGAGCTTCGCCGCTCGCCGGTTTACCTGACCTGCTGCTAACCGCCCTGTGCTTTAACGGCCTGGCTCTGCTGCTGGTCAGGCAGCGAATCCTGCCTTCGCTTCCGCCACTGGACACCATCTGCTAATATCAGTGAAAACAAAGACAAATTGATAACGTCGCCAGCCCTGTGACTGGAATCCAGCAGACAGTGTGAGCTGCATTCCAAGCTGCAGCCCTGGGAATGCAATGTTCAGCATAGTCTGTTGCAAATTCCTGTAGCCTTACCCATTTTTGTGACGTGAAAAATTCTGTGGGACAGGGGAGGGTCTGAGTAACTCTAAAGGCCGGTAGGAAGTTAGAGAAGCTTTTAACCCCAGGATCCAAATCTGGGCCAGGCCCTGTTGTGTACTGTCAGTCATCACCTTCTGTAGCTGCTCAGTGTTCTGTGACGTGGTTTGAGGGGCTCAGTGCAAACTTCCTGACACCTGCCCGTAGTGTCGCCGCAGTGGTCCTTCTGCCTCGCGTGTCCCAGCAGCTGCTCCTGCAGGACAGCCCTGGGAGAGAGGATTCGAAAGCTTGTTGGGATCTCCTTATGCTGCTTCCATTGCCATTCCAGCTTTGTAAGCAGGTGAAGGACTACGGGGTGCAAAACCATCAACCTGAAGTGGTTCCCCTTTATTCCAAAATGTTGGGCACAAAGGGAGAAATTCAGTCAAGGCAGAAATCCGCACTAATCCTTTGTTGATTTTTTTGGTTGTTGACTTTGAACCCCAGGACACCCTGGGTCTGTGACCCTGCCAGTCAATTCTGCATTCTGCGGCCTGCGCAGGGTACAAGGTGGCATCTGACCGCCTGGAAAACTTTGGAATAGGAAGCAAACTCCTTCAAGTGAGCTAGCTGGGATGTGCCAAATGAGCAACACAAAGTGTTCTTCAGCAACAACACCTGCCACGCAGTGAAGTTAACACTGTTCAGGTGACTAAAAGCAAAAAAAGACCTTCTCCTTCTTAGCACTGCAGCATGTCTTGGCCTTTCCACCTTCCCACCGCAGGAATGGAGTCCGCTGGGAAAACCTCACTCAGAGCACCACCCTCTTTTTTGTTTGCAGATGTACGAGGGACAGCACAGTGTAAGCTGTCTGAGGCACAGAGCCATCATCTTTGCCCTGGCACTGGGTAACTGCCTGGCCAAAATGCCCACTCACACTGATAGTGCCGACTGTGTAAACCCTTAGGGACACCTTACACAGCCCCAGCTTTTGTAAAGGCTTTTCCCAAGGTGTCACTGGAACCACGGCAGAAACACTGGGAGAGGGACAAGCATCCAGTCAGGTAAAATCTGAATTCAAGGGGAACGGTCTCACCAGCTCCAGTAAGAGAGAGGCCACAACCTTGCACCTGCCCTCCCTGCACCCAGCACTCTCACCTATCCTGACCTTCGTTGTCATGCACTGACGGGTCCCCTGAAGGAACACTCCATGTAGTGAAGAAGGCCTGACACTCACAGGAAAAAAACCTTGGAAGAAAGGGGCAGATACTGAACAAGAATGGGCTATCTGGCCACTACTTCTGCTGGAGTGCCTTAAAGCCATTGCTCTCCATCAGTTTTAAAACTACACATACATTTTTCATGTTATTGTAGCATCAAATAATCAGTCCTAAAACAAAAGGAATTGTACCACTTCAAACTGTAGTACATATAAATCACAAAAACTACATTCACATGATGTTTAAAAAGTTCCCTTAAACCCACAACAGGAAGAAACAGTGCCAGGTACGTCCTGCAGCTCATGCTGTGGCACGCAGCACCCACAATAAATTAAAGCATGGCCCACAGCCCTGAACAGACCAGCACCGCAGCCAGGGCGAGGGGTGGCTTTTGGGTCATTCTCTTCATTCCCTATACTTGGAATCTGTTTCAAAGTGCCCTGTAGTTCTCATACCCTGGAGTACCTCTTTTTACAGTGCATAAATTTGTTATTCCCAACGTGCCGGTGGAGAAACTGAGGCATTTGCTGGGCGCGGGATTTGAATCTCGAAATTTCTGCCTCAGTGCTCAGCTGAGGTCAGCCCTCCTTTTGTGGGTTGAAGTGAAACTGTTAGCAAGACAGTTTTCAAGACAGTTTCATTGTTTTTGCTTGTTACTGTAATATATTACAAAGAAAATGTAACAAGGTCTTCTACCGACATGCTTCTAGGGTCAGGGGCTGCCTCCGATTCCGAGAACCCCGCGCACAGATCCATTACAATCCAGCTCAGAGCCCGGAACACAGAAACAACTCCGGCAAATCGCACCAAGTAGTACTACGGGTCCTAATCATACACCGTCCTGTTTACTGTCACCCTTTGGTAGGTGAGGGCAGAACTCAGCTCTCGGCGTACGCAGACCCGCCCGGGCATTCACCGCACGGCCCTGCGCCGATGCCACCTCGAACATGGATTCGCTGCAGTAACCATTTGTGCATTACGGATCCGTAACGCGGGATGCACAGTGAAAAGCCTTTGGGGAAAGCTGGAAACTATGCATATAAAACAGTTGCTTTTTATATCTTGTGTATTGGGTTTGTGGGTAAACAGCCTGTAAAATCGCATTTTTAAAATATAAATGTTTTCTTTAGTTACAGCAACACATAAAAGCGCTGGGAACTAGCAGACATAGCTCCTCCCAGTCTTGGAATTCAGAGATGAGCAAACGGATTTGTAATACCTTCTGCCCCCAAGCCAACAACTGAAAATTGCTTTATTTTGCTTCCCACTTTTCAGCTAGGAGGAAATGCTTATGGCCAGGCTACACATCTCTGGGAACAGGGGCCATTGTGTGGCAGAAGCACGGACAGAACCTTAAAGACAGCGGCAGCACTAGAAACACCGGTACCAGCCGAACGCAGGGGTAACAACATCCCGCTGTGCTCGTAGATGGATGGGCACATGCTTGTGGACTTTGCAGCACCGGGATGCAGACCCGATCAAAATCCATCTGAAATCACAGAAACACAGCATGGTTTGGGTTGGAAGGGACCTTAAAGACCATCCAGTTCCAACCCCCCTGCCATGGGCAGGGACACCTTCCACTAGACCATGTTGGTCCAAGCCTTGTCCAGCCTGGCCTTGAACACTTCCAGGGATGGGGCATCCACAGCTTCTCTGGGCAACCTGTTCCAGTGCTACACCACCCTCTCCATGAAGAACTTCTTCCTGATATCCAATCTAAACCTCCCCACTTTCAATTTAAACCCGTTACCCCTTGTCCTGTCACTACAGGCCCTAATCAATAGGAAAGACACCCTTCGACTTTGGTGGACTTGGGATCAGGGCTGCAACAGGGTTGTATTTGAGCCCAAAGCGCTGTTTGTATTGTCTGTTCTTAAGTTTTCAGTCATCTTCACTCTTCTGGAGAAGAACACCTCCAAAAGCAAGGTGTATCTGCAGGGTGTATGCAGAGGAAACAAGGCAGCCCCTCCTCTGCAAAACTCAGTCTGAGTTTGAAACTGCTGGAAACAGTGTACAGAGGCAGCAAGAGAATTAAGTACAAAACAAGCAGCACTTCAGTGGATTCGTGTGATGAGAAAAGGACACCATAAAAAGGACACACTGAAGTCGTATGCATCAGCTCTCTGTCTCTCCTCCAGTGATTTCAGCGCCGTATTTGATCTGCAGTTAACACGGCCTTTGAAAATCCAATCATATTCTAGTTGGTTCATAGTTTACCCTAAACAATAGCGGGTTCAGGTCTTACTGGCTGAGTAATAACGGGGTGAGACATGAAACAGGCAAAAACTGCTCCATTTCCATGCTTCCAGCCAAACAAAGAAGTGCTTGCAACAGCAAGAAAGTAAGCCATACTTTAATTTGGTGAGTGGGAAGAGGAATTAGAGAAGCCATTGTTGTTCTGTGACTCAAAAGTCAGTAAGCAAAACCTGGTTAGACTGTCACCACACTGGAGGATTAAACCTACAAGAGTCCCTAAAAAACAGCATTGAAAGAGAAAGAGTTCTGCTTTGAAAGTGGTCTGAGACTAAAAAAACATTATCCATGATTCCCCTTTCCAGTTTTATGAACACAGCTTGTTCATTTAAAGTAAGAGCTGCAGAACAGGCACTCTGCCAAAAGACAATGTGCACTGTCTCATAATTAATTCAGACCCACAGTCAGAAATTTTCACAGCTCTGGAAAAGAGCTCCATCCTGTTCCCACTTAAATCAGTTCTAGTGACTTCACTGGAAGCAGGCTGATGCCCATTATCTCTTGATAAAAGCAAGTAAAAATAACTGAAAAAATACAGATACGGGTACGTCTGTATGCTTGTTCTAGTTCAGTATTTCACGTAACAACAAACAAAGCAAATTCATACCCCCTCATGTGTTCCCATTAATGACTGATTATTTGCAGGGTCTTCCTTGGAACCTGTGCTGATTTATGAGGGAGTATTGCTATTTAAATTCTTCCTTTTTTTTTAGTATGTGGGATGGGGTTTTCATGTGCTGTTAACACATAATACTGATGGAGGCATGAGTGGCAGTTGTGTATGGTGACAGGATGGCATGTGAGTGCACATTCGAGCTTATGTGGAATTTGGTTGGCTTTTAACTTGTTTTGGGACCTGCCTGTGACACAAACCTGGGAGCTCTGTGCATGAATTCCCTATTTTTTGTGATGAAGTTGCGTACGTGTATGTGACACCAGTGCAATGTATCAAAACCACTGTGCTAAGTAGATATCCTAGGCCACAGTCCATTTGCCTTAATGTTTCTCATCCTCTGATGTTTTTCTTCTTCTTTTATTTCCATGTGGCTGCCAGCTGAGACGAAGCGACCACCCTCGTGCTCAGGTCACAGCCCGACAGGATAGCACATCCTCAACTTAGTCACCGTTATCATTTACTTACAGACAGTGCAATTCCCAGCCCACCTCCAAAAACATCCACAAAAGAAAACCTCCGTTTCCTTGGCTTTTAATGATGTATCTTTATATCAATACGCTCAGGGGATAAACAGATTTTTAAAATCCTACTTCTGCCATTTGTGTTTGAATCATGAGGATAAGAAACATTATTCTGTATTTGGCCTTAAAAGCGGGCAACTGCATTTGTGCATTTTTTTACCTCTGCATTATAAGACCCTTTTTTATTTTTATGTATTTATTTTCTTTTTTTTTTTAAGAATCTCATCGGTCTTGTAAGAAACAGTAAAAAGACCACAGGCTTAAGGAAGCAACCAATCTTCTGTTTTACAGACTTGCTTTTAAATAAAATACTTTCTGTTGGTTTTGTAATTTTACTTCCATGATCTTTTATCAGGAAACCCTACAATATTGTTAATATAAAAGTCTGCCTAGTCTACCACTTCTCTATAATATGGCTCATGTAGTCCTCAGTGGGCAAGCGTCCTTGCTCCTCGGTCTCTTCCTTGGGAAGCGCTTCATTGGACCGGTGAAGAAGCCTCTCTTCCCGATTCTTTATCCTCTGCTCCATCCTCTCTAGCTGCCGCTTGTACTGGTAGCGCTGTTGGAAGAGGTCCTTTGCATAGTCATAGAGCTGCATGTCCAAGTCATTGAGCTCCTCAATCCTGCGGATGGTGTCGTTATCCACCTCCACCCCTCCCGCCCTGGTGCTGTTGTACTGCATAAAGGGCCGGATGAATTTCAGGTTGAAAGTTCTCTCAAACAGGTACTGAGTCTTTCTCTGGAACTCTGTCAGGCCGAAGAAGGCCATGTCTTTGAGGTTCTTTTTTGCGCTCTCCAGCAGGATCTGTGCCCGCTTGTTCTCTGGGATGAAAGACATGTTGTAGCAGCCCACTAAGCTCAAGTCAGCCAACATCCTCACTTGGCGGTTGTTGGCCAAATTATACGGGCAATCCATGAACTCCTGCAGCGTACAGCCGGACCAGTCCGTGCCTTCATAGCACGACGGCAGCTCTTCAGGAGTTGGTGTCCGGCCATCACACATGTGCAAGGAGGTCTTCCAAGTAGCTCCGCGTTGGACGTGACGCCATTCGCTGAGGTAACGAGATACGGGGTCTCTCAGCAGTGTGATGTAGTAAAATTTTCTACAAGAAGAAGAGAAAATAAAATAAACATTCTGCTGGTAACAAGAAAGATGCTTGGTAAGCCGAGATCTAGTGCAGATACCAAAAAGACAAGAGTAAATAAACATCACAGCATCCATTCCACTGTACTCCTGGATTATTTTCTTCTTGCAATATCTCATGTGAAGTAGTTTTGCAACACTACACCCATGTTTCTCACTGCCCACCATTTCAGTCTTGCCAAGGAGTAACGCTTTCACCGGGACATCCATTTCCAGCAATAGACTGCACTGTCAGAACAAATCATCAGCATTCAACTGATCTATCAACTTCAGAGAGCAACTGTGACTTCAGGGACTGCCTGGCCTTTCACACGACCGTGCGCCCTCGGAATGAGCCAGGACTTGCTCTGCAGGACAGCCCAGCAACTGCTCCGTTTATGAGCCAGGCCTATCGTTTTCACTTCACGCAGATGCTGACCAGGACACCTACTGCTTGATTGATCTGGCTGCCCAGCTGAAATCTGGGAGTCTGCAGTGAGTAGCAGGATAACGCCACAGGAACGTAAGTGAAAAATAACGGGAAATCAGGAGTGCAATATGCTTTGTAGAAAGAGAAGGCATGAGCTGACAACCAGCAATAGCAGCAATAGTTTAGTCTCATTTCAGCTGATCCGCTACCAGTTCAAACAAACTCAAGACACGCTTTTGACTTATGAGACTAAGAAGGTGGAAAAGGCAAGACCATCAGGAGGAGCACAGCTAGTGACATGGGGCATTCTTGCTGTTCCAAGTGTAATAAAGCCCCCAACGATACAAGCAGTGCCTTGAACTGAAAACGTGACAGCTGTCTTGCAGAGAAACCCTCCCGCTTCAGCCCACCTTGAGCCTGGAGAAAGTTCTGGGATTGATAGTGATGGCAGCCTGCAACGGCCCTCACCAGCCAGAGGGAAACGGGCCTTTTCCCCCCAAACTTCCAGTAGGGTGGGACTACGGTGTCTCTGAGTCTTTCTAGAACAAGGAAATACCTTCTCTAGCTGTGAAAGCTGGCAGGGAATTACCCCCCGCCACGTGGTCCCAGTGCATGGGGCTGGGCGACACTGTGCACACACGGGGATAACGCACACGTGCTGCCAGGAATGTTTCCTACAAGGGTGGCGGTGGATTCATCTCACCACCGGAAGCGCACCTGTGGAATGCTGCTATGGCTCACTGCCCCACCAGCACAGCTTGGAAGAGCCGGACATGATGGCCATTGTGGGGGCACTGCAAAGGTTTCTGAGGGGGAAAAAAAAGAAGTAAAAAAATTCTGCTTTGCTAATATAACACACCCATACTTTTCTAGCACCTTCAATGTTATTATTCCTAGCAGTAACCTGAATTACTGCAGTGAGAGTAATTTAATTTTAAGAAAATACACCAAAGACATAGCCCAGGAAGTCTGACTTCAAGGAACGTTTGCTTTCCCAATCTGTTCCTAACTTGCTGAAGGGTTGTTTCAAAGCAGTAAATTCTGGTCTTTCCAACAATGGCAATGGGTGTCCACTCCGGTTCCAACTCCTCTCCTGCTTTCTGCCTTCAGAACGTGGGCTGGTGAAAACATTTGCTGGTTTTGGAAACTTTTCCATCTCTCTGCGCAGCAAGGGTATCACGCTGCCTAGTAACACCGCCTAGTACAGTCTGTGTACAGGGAGAGGGGAGAAGGAAGGGGAGCAGAATGCATAAAAGAAACACTTGCCTTGCATTTACCTCTTTTTCCTTCATTTACATTGCAGCCTGTAATGATCCAACTGAGATGCAGCTATGCTTTATACAGACAGTGCTAAGAAACCTCTAACAGATGGGGATAAAATATGACAGTGGAAGGAACAGGAAAGCAATGATGAGTGCCAGATGTTCAAGCGACAGACACTGATGCTAAACACTACCAGCATTTTTTGACTTGTGGACTTTTTATTTACACCAATGTAATCCAAAGGTTGCATTTTTTTCCTGAAGCAGGTTGAAACCAATTATTATTACGTGGCTTACAGAAGCGACCAGAAGTTTCACCTAAAATCAGGGACTCATTTGTGAGGTATCCAGAGACACAGGAGGAGCTGATTCCTGCCCAAACCTGCAATCTATACAAGTATGGATTGGAGTGGGGGGGGGGAAGAAAAATTATCATTTTGTAGGCAGGGGAACCACAAATATTAAATGATGTGCATAGTCAAATGAGTGCCTTTGGCAGAGCTGGCATGAATCTGATTCCTGTAAGCCTGCATCCAGTTTGTCTTCTTGCTCTCTCTGTTCAGGAGTCTGTTAGGAATCAGATTAATAAACATCACACAAAGCTTCTAGGGTCCATTGAAACAGAGACAGCTTGAACAGGACATGGATTGAGAAAAGGTTAAGGAGCAAGTATTTCTTTCTTCACACCTGCACTATGAGAGCTATTACCTTAGGTGAGGTGATCCACTGATAAATATTTTACCATGAGCAATCTCTCTCTCAGATTCATCTCAGTGAATAGAAAATAGGTTACATTTTTTGAATTGTACTGAATCTGATGTGCCCCTTTCCAGGTCTGTCACAGAGAAGTGCTTGAAGGAGGGGAGCTTGGCTCCTAGCACAGAAGTAAGATGTATCTTTGGAAACTGGAATTACAGACAGTGGAACCAGGCCCCTGGAGGTATTTTAGGAAGCTGCCCCAGTGGGGCATAAATTTTAAAAACCCCTCCAAAACCAAATAGACTACATTGCAAGATAGTTTAAACTTCCTAAGTCGAGATGCACCACTGACATTCAGAAAGTTATGCTCCCAAACCTGTAGTTGGCTTTCTGGGAGGATATTAGTTTCCGAAGCACAGATTCCCCCAGCTCTGAGGAGAGTGAGCAGCACAGCTTTAGGGAGACTGGGGCCTCAGGAACCAGAGATGAGCCACTCGGACATCAGATGAATGACCATGAAGTATTCACCCATGGTATTTAAGATACCAAAGTTTCCATTATCACACTGTAACTTCAGGACTGCCTGTAGGTTCAGAGGAAAGTTAGATACCTCTCTAAAGCATCATCCATTAGCAGCATCGTTATTACACTGCGAGCCAGAAAGATCGGGGGAACTCTGCGCCAGCGTGGCTGAGAACACAGGCAGTGCCACTTGTCAGCAGTGGCTTGAGATTTATGAGGAACCACATGACTAGTAAGTTCTCTTTTGTCATCAGAGATAAAATAAACCCATAAAATACATGCAGCTGTGAGCGCCCTTCCTTTCAGCATGGTGCCCCAGACAGCTACTTAACTTAAGTATTCCTAAAGGCTCATTTCAGAAGTGTGGTCTTCTCCTAGCCCAGATGGTTCCACTCAATACTGCCTCATAAAGAACCCAAACAGCCACAGTTGGGTCATGCAATGCCAAGTCTCACTGGCCTTCCTGGAGTTAACAAGCTTGAGCAAGAAAAATGGACATTCTAGTTAGTGAGATATTTCTTTTTCTTCCCACGTGAAGCTGGGCAGAACAGCATTACTAATCTTGCAGGCTTGCCTTCTACAAAACCATGGGGTTGTGATCCCCAGGAGGACAAAGAAAAAACAAAGTCACGTCTCCGCCTTCCCTTGCATTGCTGCCCATGGCAGTCCCAATGTGAAAAACCATCTGAAGTTCCCTGGGCATTTGCAACTTCAGCAGTGCGGCTCGGGTCTGCATGCAAGCACAGTTTTGTCTGGGGAGAGAATCACTAGCATATTTATTAAACAGAGCAAAATGAAATAATGTTTTTGATAAACAACCCTCTATTAGAACTGAACTTTCAGGGAAAAAAAAATACAACAGTATTACAAAGGAAGGCCAATCTTGTGGTTGTAGTACACAAATGGATTCAGGAAACTTGAGTCTAAGTACCCCTTCTGTCAAAATTAGCCTATGTGCCCCAGACAAATCTCTCTCTCTGCCTCTGTTTCCCATGTGTGAAGGGCTGACAATGTCTTCTTTGTCTATTTTGGCAATTCAAAACATAACATCTTTTGGAGCAGGACCCGTCTCCTTCAATGATTATGCAAAGCCCCTGTTTCAGCATGGATTGAGGTCAGAGGACAATAGTTAACTTGTGGCATATTTTCATGACACAGGCGTCAGGGGCACTGCTGCCCTACAGGATTCCCACCCCGACCTCCCCGTCCCATTCTCCCATAGCAGCACAATGCAGCCTTAGTTTTGCCAGCAGAGGGTTTTTTTTTGCAGGGCCATGCGGCAAATGCAGTCACTGAGCAGATCTGGGTTAAAAATAACCCCTTCTGGCAGACAGGAGGGAGTGGCTGAAGCCCCCATTTAGTAATATTCTGCCTTAATTCCTGTCAGCAGGTTCCTTGGCTAATGAAGGGAAAATGAAACTCTTCTTCCTCTAAAAAACCAATTCCTTCTCTTTTGCTAATAACCAGTCAACATAATTCTGATAAAGTGACAGATTCTAAATATGATGCTATTATCTCTCTTCAGTTCATTTCCATTTATGCTTTCCTACTCTCCTATTTGATACACCCTTCTTCCTTCCCACTGCTGGTCTCTAAGATCTTCCAAATCTGCTTATTTGACTGTGCAGTCCCCTATTCTTCATTGTGATTAAATGCTTCCCTCCCACACAGCCAAAATATCTTATCTTTTGTTTCTACAGGTTCTTCACTGAGCTTTCGAGCGTCCCTCACAGGAAAAGCAAAATCTGTGACAAGTCCTTCTTGCCTACTGTGGTGGCCTTCCATCAGATAAAGAGCAAAATAAGGGTAGCCATACATGCTTCATCCCTCCTGCCAGGAGGGGGAAGGGGAAGGAAGCTGCACAGGTCAGCCTCAACCACATAACCCCAATCTGTCAAAGCAACATGCCCCCAGGCTACAATTTTTCTACAGCTAAAGAAGAAATAATAAAAAAAATCTTTCTATGTCCTTGCTGAATTAACTGAGCTGAACAGGGTGTCTGCCAGCTTGCAGGAATGAGAAACGCTCTGTTTTGTTTAAAACAAGTAGCAATGTCAAATTTGTGGCTGATTTATGGCATCTTTGTAAGCCAAGCCCATGCATTACGCACTCCCCGAACCATTTGTGAGGGTCCTTACTCAGCCCATACTGGCTCTCACTGTAAATAGTTTAGTACTAAAACAACTAGTGATTTTGCCTCCCCCCAGCAAAATGAAAACGTGCACCCACCCCACCCTCAGTCTGCAGGGACCCAGGAAAGAAGCAGCGGAGCAGTCAGCACCCTACTGCCATCACTTAAACCCTCACCCTACACAGACAACCAAGGGGACAATTAGGTGACGGTGCTCTCCACTGCAGATGGCCAGTGGATCCTAAAGGAGCAGTTCCAGCAATGACTTCCAGGTGAATGATAAGTAAAGGGGAGCCAGGTGTCTCTAAGGATGGATGAGCTGAGAATGTGGCAGATGAAAGCTGTTAAGGAATTTACATTCTCATCATAAAGTCATGCTAAATGTTGCCTACATATGAAAAACTGTCTCACCCTTCTGCACAGAGCCACAGAATGAACTTGTGACAGGGCGCAGGAGACTCTCCAGCCAAGCCCACCGCTTGCTTCAGTAAAAGTTGCCTCCTGCCTTATCTACCACCAGTACACCAAACCTCAGCTTACCACTTTCAAAGTCCAAACTTGGGAAGATTCCACATATTTCCCTTTTTACTCTATGGTGGAAATGTAGAAATCTCTAACTGAGAGTGGGTTTTGTTATGCAAGATAGATTGGAATTTAATATATGTACAATGATTACTTCCTTTGGTAGCAAATAGCCCTAATTTTCCTCAGTCTATTTCCTCTCATCTGGTGTTCATTTTGACTCTTCCTGCATTTCACACACAATAAACTCTTCAGCCCTTTAAAAGTCATTGAAAAAGAAAGAAAACCCCAAACAAACAAATAAACAAGTCTCTTCTGTCCCCTATGTTTAAATAAAGGTTGCCACACAAAACACCAAACCCCAAGGAACTTAATAGCGAAGCCAATCCTCCAGTACTCGGGCTGTGTAAACACCTACAGCAATGTTTTTCTTTCCCAGGAAAGGAGGGGGGTGTCTTTCCAGCAAGTCAGCGCTTGCTTGGTAACTGCTCTGTTGTGCACAGTTGTTTGTTTTGCCTGATGGTCTCTGCTCTTGGGACTCTGCTGTATTAAAAGATAGGATGTTCTGAAACGTAGCTACCAACTGTTACACGGGCTCTGCTGACCCTTCACTCGGGGACTCTTCCTGGGCTCCCATTTCACCATGGGTCAGCTCCCAAAGCAGTGAGCCCTGGGCCATGCGGCTGACAGCCCGCTGGGAGCTGATCCCAGAGAACAGCCCTCGGGCTGCTCCAGCAGCTGGAGGCACAAGAGAGTGAGTACTCTCATGCTACAGACAAATTGACGTGCTGTTCTTCCAAATGGGATACGTAAGCTCTCCTAGGCTCTCTTGGCTGGATGCAATTGAAAGCACAGGTTTCTAAATACTCTGGGTGGGTAAAATTGGGTGTTTCTGTCCAACTACCCCCTTTTTTAAAGGAAGCAGAGTTGTGGGGAGCCTCCACCCTTTCACAAGTTGGCTGTATTTGTGGGAGTGTTTAAACAAAACGCTGCCATAGGCAGGACTCTGTGTGTGCATGTTCCAGAAACCACTCTCCTGCTTCTCCTCATCTCGGGTATAAGCAGAGTCTCACATGTCACACCAGCTCCAAGAAACCACTAATAACTGATCTGCACCCCCAGCTCCTGTGAAGGCAAAGGGGGAGGATGAAGAGCCGTTCTTCCAGGATAGCTTAAATGCAGTTTGATACAAACATGCATCCCTTCATTCCCAAAAACGGGATTTCAAGGCAGACTCTGGAGCCTGTGGAAGACCCTGGCTTAGCAATCCAGTGTCTAAGTGCCTGCTGGGTGCTCAGAGCTTTGGATTCTCGCTGACATGACATGTCTCCAACTCCCTCTGAAACACAGGCTGGGCTGTAAGCACCAGCAGCACCTGAAAAAAGAGCACTTCCATAACTGGCAACATTTATACAGTTTTGGGGCTGCAGCCTTAGCTGCTGCCCATCCAGCTGACAGTTACTGCCCAGGAGAATTGCAGCTGGACTAGATGGTCATTGTAGGTCCCTTCCAACTAGCCTATCCTATCCTATCCTATCCTATCCTATCCTATCCTATCCTATCCTATCCTATCCTATCCTATCCTATCCTATCCTATCCTATCCTATCCTATCCTATCCTATCCTATCCTATCCTATCCTATCCTATCCTATCCTATCCTATCCTATCCTATCCTACCCTACCCTACCCTATCCTATCCTGTCCCACCCCATCCCATCCCATCCCATCCTATCCTAAAATCCTCATGGGGAAGAGCAGATTAAAAATGGAAACCCAGAGTCAACTCTAATTCCAGCAGCTACAGCGACACTGGCTGAGGGTCTAAGTGCATCTGTACTAGATTTCAGAATGTGAATGAAGCTGAGATTACTTACGTCTGGTCTTTTGGACTTACACAGCTGTGGAGTCAGAATCTATTGCATATTTCTATCTTTTAGTAGGAATTAGAATGTGTTATATTCATTAAATATACACTTAAAAAACCCAGGACTATGTAACCCTGAGTTAAAAAAATCATTTAACTGTAAAGCGTGCATGAAAAGCCACACCTCTCTTTTTTTCCCGTGTACTTCATAAAAGGTGGAGGATTTTGAATGCCTCACAATCCTGGTGACGCAGCCTTCCATCACACCATGAGCGCTCACGCTGCAGTGCCAGCCAAGGAGGGTGAAAGTCGTGCGTGTGTGTACCTGTGTGTACCAAACACAACACGTCTTCCTTGAAAGGCAATAGAGGACATAACAGAAGCTGACGGTGAAGGAGACAAAAGAGCAAGCAGCAGCTCAGGCATCTGGCAGAGGAACAACCACACCGCCATTGACTCAGAAGAACTTCAAACACGCTCGGTTTGGGTGTTCTCAGGACACGCAGGGGCTCCAAGTCACAGCTTTAAAAACACCGGATGGAGTCACACACAGCTGCAAGGGCCCTCTCCAGCCTGGTGGTGAAGAAAACTGCAGACATGAAGCCAAGAAAAGCTCAATCTGTGTGCTCGATCCAGACACCCTGCAGCAACCCAGCCTTGACTCTGGCAACTGTAGGAGCGATAATGTGGTGTGTCTGCACGTGCCCCTGCATGCTCGGTGGCTGCAGGACAGAGACAGCGCAGCGTGAGACGTCTCTGTTTAAAGCTGACCTACAAAGACAGGCAGGTCTACAAGGCAGTAGGTGGAAGACTGTGACTGACGTATATATTCTTTTTCCACAGATATTCCTTCTGAATTATAGAAGGCTGGAGAGCTGGAGTGGAGGTACCAAGGATGTAAGTCAGCCCCGAGGGCAGATGTGTGAATCCATGATTTGTTAGGAAGCTGGCAGGACACAGCCCTGATACCCACCTTGGGAGCGGCAGTATGATGGGATCTATAGGGGAACACAAGGGAGCATTTTATGTCTGGAATCACATGCCGCATCAAGATAGCTGTGGTTGGGTATTAATTCCTTTGACACCATCAAAAATGGACACTTTCAGGGTCATTATCTCCATAAATGAAATGAGGGGATGCTTTTACCCTACGTCTCAGTGTTGTGCAGTCTTGGTACTTGCCGTGTTCATAATCCACTGTTACACACTCAGCCCCAGTTCAGATTTGTTAGCAATACACTACCAATAGGCTTTTACCCAGGAAACAAGTATGGTCCTATCACCCTTGTGTCTCAGGACTGGTTTATATCCAATTACCAGAATAGACACAGACCATGAGTTTTAACAACATCTCTGCTTTTCAAGAAAATTGAGCTGATGTCTAAGCACAAGAATTTCCTGTTGCACTGCCTCTTGCAAACAAGTTAATCTAAGAAAAGATACATGACATGTTATGAACCTTCGGAACGAACCACCAGTTCATTTTTCAAAATGACAGATGTGATGAAAATTGGCCAAAGGCTTGGAAAAAAAAACCTGTGGAGGTCAGGGTGAGGGGAGCAGATGGGAGTGGAGAGGAAGACATTCCAGAGCCCTCTGGAGCCTTGGACTCCTCTAGGACCCATTAAAAGCTTATGTTACTTGCACCGTTTATAAACAAGTGCTTTCTTTCGCCATCACAGCCTTTCTCCTATCAAGCGCTGAGGAAGTGGTGACTGCTGCCTTCTCCCGAAGCAAGGCACCAAAAATGATGGCAAGTTACAAATCAAATCCCTTTGATTTATTACCTTTCCCAAGTTTCAGGAGGTCTGTTGTGATTCCTAAGTGACCTTAGTAAACCGACTAATCAATAGCACATCTGAATGCAAAAGCTGTGCTGCCAGAAGGATTACATCAACGCTGGCAGAGGAGAGGCCGTAGAAGGGTGGACGGCAACCCATGCCAATTCTTTGCATTCTTTTGCTTTTATTATTGCCCCTGCAGTCATCAAGGTAGGAAATTTCAAGATGAAAAACACTGCTATTCTCCGTAAGAAAATTTTCCATTCCCTTCACTTGTTAGGTCTATCGCAGAGACTTGCCAGAAGGATTACATCAACGCTGGCAGAGGAGAGGCCGTAGAAGGGTGGACGGCAACCCATGCCAATTCTTTGCATTCTTTTGCTTTTATTATTGCCCCTGCAGTCATCAAGGTAGGAAATTTCAAGATGAAAAACACTGCTATTCTCCGTAAGAAAATTTTCCATTCCCTTCACTTGTTAGGTCTATCGCAGAGACTTCAATTTTTATTGATTTTAGCATTACACCAAATACGGACTTTAGCAACACATTACAGCCATATTTACTATTTGCTAGAAGGATGCTGCACCCAATAATTTTTAGAGTTTCCTCCTGTGTATTGGACACATTAGAATCACGCAAGAAACAAATCAACCTCCAAAGAAGAGTAACGAGACATTTGTAATGAGACACTGAACTTTTCATCCCTGTGTCAGAGACCAGTGTGCCCTGGACAGGTAGCGTAAGACAGTAGTATTCACCCGACCACTGGGTATTTGCAGTGGAGAAGATTAGGGGTCTCATCCTAGCTCCAGGGGGTGAGTGCTGTCCCCTAATAAACTGCAGTGCAGGCTGCCGTCTCACTGGGGGGCTGAACTTTAAGTCCCCCCACGGCATCAAGACAGAGATGCACTAGTACTGCATGGAAATTTGCACAGCTTCATACTGTCTTTGCACTGGGAAGAGAGAGAATGCCAGGGATTCAGCCTCCCCAGGTGTCAAGATGGGTACAATGAATAAAACAAGTGCATATTTTACCTAATAAAGCAGGATTTCTGCATCTGATTCCTATGTACTTCAGGATGCAGAAGAAAGAACAATCAGGATATTGGGACACAGAAAAAAGAAAACCAGAAGCAAGTTGAAATAGTGCAAAGACAAAGCAGAAGTAATATGCAATATGCAAAGATATTTTATCCGAATCAGCTGCAAACAAAGCAGATAGGCTGGAATTTGCATTTTCTTTTGAACTGTAAGCCAGCTTCTCTTGCAAATCACAGGAGCTCCACTGGCAACCAGATTCAAGAAAAGTGTAACAGCATGACAGACAGGAAGTATGTCTCCTTGAAGAAGATTAAATTACGAAGAAACCATACAGAAGATGAAGGGAGCAGGGGCAGTCAGAGGAGCAGATATTGATCGCTTATGCAGGACAATTGAATTCCTTGGCAACTGCCTGCCTCAGCCGAAAGGGATGCACTAGTTGTTGTCGGGCAGCTGCAACTGCAACACGCACACCCGTGGGCTGCTCATGGATCAATCCTGTTCCAATCAAAAATTGATGGATGGCTACTTTTATTGATCAGAGTGGGAAGACTCAGGAAACAGCATCGAGACACACAGAATGTTGACACGTCCTGGATGTAGAAGTAAACATTGTAGCTGTCAGCTAGGCAGGTTACATCAAGAAACAAGACACCCCAAGGAAGAAAACCAGGAAGAGCAGTGCAACCCATTCCTGGAAGCAGCCAGCCTGCACCCTGTTGCAAGGACAGGTTTCCAAAGAGCTCCCCTGGGTGCTGCCTGCGAGCTGCGCAGGGCTGTTAGCAAAAGGGAACGACTGCTGCCCCGCAAAGCCACTTGATGTGAGCTAGGTGCTGCCACACACCTAAAGACATCCGACAGGGGACTGGTCCTAACACCACTTACCCAGTTCCTTCTTAAAATCAGTGCTGGGATAGGTTCCCACACAGCCTTTTGTGTGAACAGTCACATCAGTGGCTTACAAAGAGTACCAAAGCTCCCTCTTCTCAATTAACGGACTCTCCCTTGCTCAGGAGTAGCAGATGCTGTCGAGCAACAAATAGCTAATCCTCAAGAAAGCAGAGCTACTAATCAGTCACTTTTACATTTAAGATCACTTGGACTTGCCACTGCCTTATAGTGTTTTTCTAATTAATTGCACTGGAATGCACTTAGGCAAGCCCCGGATCAAAGAATCAACCGCAGAGATTGAAATAAATCCTGTCTGTGTTGCTAATGCCTTGGAAATGGATGGCTTGCTAAGCATTCAAAATCCTGGGTACCAGTGTTTTAAAACTACAGATAGTGTGAGATGCTTTCAAAGGAACAGATTTAAGAATAAAAAGGAAAAAACTCCCTTCATTTGCTCGTAAAAGACAATTAAACAAAGGCAATTGTTCAGCTAATTTATTGTGAAGTTTGTGTATCTTCAGTTCCTTATTCTCCACTTTCCTATCAGCAGAAATCACAGTGCAGGAGTGTCAATTTTCATTACAGCAAAACTTTATCATCATTACAGATTTCTTTTTTTTTTAATTTGCTTTTATGAAGGGTTGAAAACTTTTCAAAATAACGATAAATAAAAATGACTGGAGATGGATGTGTTACCAGTTGGTGCGATAAATCACTGTCTCTTCCCGCAAGAGTCTCTCTCTCTCATGGTTTAGAATATCATCAGAATGCCTTTGATTGATTTACAATTTAGTAATCCCGCCATCATCATCCATAATTCCACAATAAACCACGCCACTTAATGTAGCTGTTACAGATGTTCAGAAGTTCATTCCCTGCTTTTTAGGAGGTGATAGTGAGGCAGCAGCTGCAGACACCAGGATTAGCCGGGGAAGAAAAAACTGTCTTCAGCACAGGAGAACATCCCATTTTCCTCTAACAATGCCCTGTCTTAAAAGGTGAAAGACATGCTGCCAACCTTGATATACCCAGGTTCAATTATTAAACACCATGTACCTATAGGGATACATGCACCCAACCGCTTGCCAGTTGGCAGGAGTAACAAGCTGTCGGGCTTCTGTCTACAACTCATTATTTCCTGGGAAATCAAGACATTACTAAAAGCCACATGCAACGAATCCATCAAAGGGTGTGCAGCAAAAAGCAACTGCTCTCACACAGGCCGTGCCGGCATCAAGAAATGCATGTTGCAGTGTGCTCTGCACATGGCACAGCATCCAGAGTCAGACCCAAGGAACTGCTTGGAGTTCGCTCTTAAACCCACAGCGAAGTCGGGCTGCGGCAGGCAGGGAGGGCTGCAGCCCGACGTGGAGGCTGCTATTCATTACGCTGCTGCTGTAACCAATACCAGTCCTTCCTGAAAGCACCACTGGAGACTTCATGGGCATCATTACTCACTTTTTCACAAATTACTGATCTGAAAACAGTAGGTTAATTCTTGGTTTCAACGTCTTTTGCTTGAGCCTGAAAACAACACAGCATGAGCTGGCCTGCAATTAACACTTTGTTAATGCTGTTCCTTAAAGGGAAGGAAAATATGTAAGCTGCACAGTACAGGGTGCAGATATTTGATACCAAACAGCACTAGGACTCTCTGCCAACCTCAGCAGCTACAGTTCATTTAAAGCTGGCCTACAGAAATATCCAACAGGAACTGTCAAAGTGATGGTCTAGGTCACAGAAACAATTTCTCTCCTAAGTGAATCACCATCCTGAGGAAGCTAACAAAGACTGCAAAATTCATTAGCTGAGCAGTGCTGGAAAGGTCGGCTCCAAATCCATCACTGATCCGTCTAGGCCAGCCAGCATCCTGTCTCTGACAGTGAGTGACCTGTCCCAGGCGCTGCCCAGAGAGGTGCAAGGAACAGCAAGGCTATTTCTAATTACAGAAATCTCTTATTTCCTCTTAGCTGCACTCACAAGGATCACAAATCAGACTTGTGGTTTGGGTCTTCAGGGGGACATTTGAGTCTTCAAAACTTCAACCACCACAGGATTTCTCTGTTGGCTGACCCCTCAGATCAATACATGATGAAGCATAAGAGCTGGCAAATCTGAGTGAATGTTAAGGTCCAATGAAATACTGAGTGGGTATTCCATAGGAACAGCACTCCTGGACTGTGAAGAACGGGTATCACATCCTAACAAACCATGGCTTCCACTGTTCTAAGGGTGACAAACGAGAGCCCTTGCCCTGTGGCTAGCAGGAGCACTGACAACTACCAGAAAAGCAGCAATGTGCTGAATGTGTTTCTGAAAAGCAGCTTTTTGATTAACAAATCCTTGAGATAGTGTTGGTTTTTTTAACACAGGCCAAGGTAACTGCCTCCCCTTCCATTTGATGGACTCTTGAGGTGTCCTAGCCAGCTGAAAGGCAACCAAGCTCCTCTGCAGCTCTGCTGCAGATAAGACTAATTATGTGCTCCAAAGTGTACGTTGCGATTCCCCAAAGCATTGCTTTCAGCTCAGAAAACCCCTTTGCATCTCTCCATAGAAAACGCACAGCAGGACTATGCCTCCTGCTTCTACTGCAGCCTGCGAATACCCCAACATCCCAGCACAAAGGGAAAACAGCTCTCCCCGAGATCCAGCCCGGCAGAGAGGGGCAGCTCTCCTTAGGGCAGTATTTTCCTTCCCTTCTCATGGGATTTACTGTCTCGTACGTATTAAACCCACAAGTGCAATTCCATCTAATTGGGTTGGTGGGGGAGGACGACGGGCATCAGTAGTTGTGAATATTTCCCTTTCCACACCAGGGCTGGAGGCAGCAATGCCAGCGTGTCACCCGACAGCAGCCCACGCTACACTGAAGTCACCATACAACTGGGTACCAGTTGCAGCCCTTGATGGGGTGGCATAACCAAGTACCAGAGTCGGCGCAAGCGCATCCTCCCAAGGCAATTCTCTGCGCACACAACTTTACTTCCAGAGGCCACCAGTATTTACGTCCAATTTAACGGCACATATTCACTGCTTCCACACACACTGCATACGGAGTGCCCCCCGGCCTGCAGGTGATGATACATCCGTAACCATGGAGCACTGGTTTTTGCGGCGTGAGATGGTAATTCTGTATCTATAAACCATTTTGCTTAAGTCTCTGCCTCAGGCTTGACTATGAAACATCATTTCCAAAAAATGTACACGCGAGTTTTCTCCCTCATAGGCTTAGGTTACATGGAAAAGTTTTGCTGGCATAGCTGTACTGTGAGAAGTAAATAATAAAAGAACACTGTCAGCCAAATAGCCATGCCAGTAGAAGTTGCGGGTAGCTATATATACAGTTGTGGGTATAGCTTATTCTGTCCAGGGAAATGGGTTAATTTATGGAGGCAGAGGAACACTTGCCAGTGTGAGTTCTCTTCCAGAAGGGGTTTATCAGCACAGCTCTACTGAAATAATCACATTTTGAATGCAGGCATGTGCTTAGTCTCTCTGTCAAAACAATTATCACAGGGAAAAAGTTTCTTGTGTTTGGTAAATTTTGAAATAAGAATGTGGCAACCTACATCCCCAGAGCATGCTGTGATAAGTCTCAGCCCACCGGGATCTGCTGGGCTGAGGCCATTAGTTCTTTCAGATACACTGGCAAACTGCTGAGCTTGGAGAGGCTTTCACTCACTCCCAACCTGGGATGGATGAGAGCTGGTGATCTTGTTATACGAGGCCCCATATCCCACAGCCCTGAGTCATTCAATCCCCTGACTGTTTCTTCACACAAGAATTTATCTTTTCTTTGAGAATTTTGCAATGGGAGCTGGAGGCTAGCAGGGTCATTGCAATCCGTTTCTTTGAATACTCTGTGGGATCTCAGCTTGGCGTATTTCATTTTTTCATCCCAGAGAGAGGGTGTGTACAAAAGCAAGAGATCTGGAAAGTGTTTGGCATCACAGGAACTGCCAGCACTGCTTCCTCTGTTTGCTCCATTTAGCCTGATGACATTTTTTATTATCAATTAGCTCAAACACAGAAAAGCTACTTCTCTCAGTTGACTGTGGAACACAGGTATTGGGGTTCAAATTCCCCTTGTGAGTCTTTCTGAGAAGCTGGGCTGATGCTTCTTGTGCATCCTGTTATTCCAGTCAGCCTAGAGACAAGTGCCAGAGCTGGCATGAAAGGCATGTGCCCGAGACAGAGAAAACCAAAGGTAAATTCCTCCCATCCCATGTCTGGGCTTGGTGTACCTGTTACAACATGTGTATCCTCCCTATGCCAGGCATACAAAGGCAGAAACAGTTGCAGAGAGGGACAGAAAGGGGATTGCTAATACAGAAAATTAATACTGAAAGAATCAGTACAGTAAAGATTCACAGTGTTCACTCCAGGAAGACAAGGTCTTCCTACTGGAGAATCCCCCGAAGGGAGGAACAGTAGCAATAGATTTGAAAAAGAAGAAGGAGGAAAAAAAAAAAAAGAAATCCAATCACACACTCTATATTTAAAAATGAAAAAGACTACCAGATGCAATTACATTCATGATTAAAAGATCTAACAGAAGCATATTTAAATTCATTAACTTAGTCCACACTTTAGTACCTCAGGAGACCAGCTGCTTCTGGAATACAGGGCAGCAAAATACAAACTACATCTTGCTTGTATTTGATCAAAACCTTTTGGAAGCTTCAATGATCTGGCTGTTAACATCTCTTAGGTGATAATTAGGCTCTTGGGGCAGCAAACATTGTTTGGGAGAGAAAACGCGCTCTGGAAACGTAAGTAGTGGAGCCTTCTGCCTTGCTGAAGAGTCAGTTATTCCACTATATAAAAAAGGCAGGCAAGGGCAAAATGAGGCCATTTTCAAACAGAGACTCATTTTGCCTGCGTATATCAGCAATCAGCAGATGCTCACCTCTGTGTAAACTGTTTACTTTAGGTTTTGCTCATTTCTTGCAACACATGTTTTAACCAAGCGATTTTAGCCCTTGCGCGCTGCGGCTCATGAGCACGACTCTCTGGGAAGCAGACGCTGCACGGTTTTTCCATCGCTGTTTGACAGCTGTTTGGTAGCAGGTACCAGCTGGAGCTGAGCAGGCACTTCCCCTACTTCCCATCCTCCCAAGCAGGATCTCCATCCCATCCTGGCCTCCTGACAAAGCTGGTCTCTCTGCTCCAGGGATGCTCCAGGGCCTCTGCCTGCGGGACGAGGCTTCAGGGCACTTTTGGAGGCACTGGGAAGAGCCAGAACCTCTCCGTGGGATGCAGCCTGTTAGCGGGGCGGATGCACAACAATATTCTCCGTCTGTCCCAGGAGGGCACTAGATTAACAGCAGAGGCACTGACTTCCTTCCTGTTATTGCCATGGGACCTATTTCCCTGTGACTGGACAGAAAGAGACTTAATTAGTGGTAACCGGGAATTTCTGTTTATTGTTGGGTCTGACATGTCTCTGTCTTTCTGAAGTCTCTCTCTGTATGCTGTGCTTGGGCTTGGTCTCCTCCATCCTGCAAGGCAAAGCTCACCTCCTCTGTGCAGAGACCTTCCTTCTCAAGAGATCTTTTGAATAGTGCTGAGAGATGGAGTCTTCCCTGTCCCTCCTGCACAGTCCCCCATAGCCAAGCGCAAGAAACATCAAAGGGCAGAGCTGACCTTTCGGACAGGCAGCTACACATGTATCTGAGCTGTCAGGCAGACGTTTTCAGGATTTTACTCCTGTTAGTTCCGATCCATGGCAGAGGGCTCCGCGTTACAGAAGCATCTGCTCTCCCTCTGTGCCTCTAGGAAGTTGCACCATTCCTCAAGAGCTGTAGTTCAGCTTGAAACTGGTGGATTTAGACTCCAGGTATTTGTGCCACATGAACGTTATTTCTTCGCTGTCTAAAAATCTGACTGAGGTGCCCAGCATCTTCCCACACTGCCAAGGAAGCCCTGATGAGAGAGATGCACAGGAGCAGGAAGTCTCCACCACCTGTGTCTCCTAACCAAGCCAGCCTCGTTCATTCAAATAACGTCACCAGAGACACAGCGACCCCGGCGGTGAACCGTCCCTCAGCTTTATTTCTCCTTGGTTACCGAAGAACTGGAGAGATCTATCTTATTTTGCTTTAAAAGCCATATAGGGCAGCTGACTTCCACTGAGAAAACCTGGAAAGCCAAGAGCAAGTCAGGTATCAAAATCACAGCTTCAAAACGTTCCCTGTTTGAGCGCTAGCCCAGCAACACCTCACAGCTGGGGGTGTGGAGGTCAGAGCTCCGGCAGGAGCTGGAGAAAGACGCTCTACCATCCCTCTGGCCAACAGTGACACAGTGACAGGGTTAGTCAGAAAATATTGTAAACAAAAGCAAGAAATAAATAGAAGAAAAAAATAGGGAAGAGGATGGAAAGTTGCACTGGTCAGAAAACACCTGACACCAAGTTTCAATTCTAAAGCTATTTGCTAGTAACCCAGTTCTAGATACATGACTCTGGACACGTTTCCATGTCATAATCAGAATTAAATGCAGTCTCAGTTCCTCATTCTGATGAACAGTAGCTATATTTTTTCCTGTTATCTACAGGAACATTTACTGTATGTATTATACAGTGCTTCAAATACATAGGAATATTCCCCTTATTGCCATCTGCATGTGACAATCCCTAATACTGCTCCAAAGGTCAAAAAATGACATCATGACAGTATGAGATGGCTTTCCTCAATGGGACCTGGAATTTAGCCTGAGCTGAAGTCACTTGGAGCAAATCACAAACATATTTCATGCAATACATGTGCTGGGTGTGTGACTGGGAAAATAATGGGATTCTATTTTGTGAGGAATTTACATGAAACTAGGAGTGAGTCTTTCTAGAGTACTCAGTCTCAGAGAAAAGGGAGATTATTTGCATCCAAGAGTAAAATGGCCATTAATACCATGAACCAAATTCATGGTATTGATGAATATGGATGAGGCTTCTGATGGCACTTACAGAAACTGGGTGCCAAAAGTCCCTCAGAGAGATGTGCTTTGTACCGTTCTCATCATCCAGGAGCCTGCAAAGGCTGCTATGAGTCCTGAGATTGGGTACTGAAGATGGTAGATGGCAGATTTATGAATCACACTCCAATTTTTTAACTCAAAGAACCTTCAATACTTTTTACTACCCTTTCCCTTCATCAGAAAGCTACTGGTTATCCTTGACAACAGATAGCTCCATCTGCACTTTTATTCCTCCCTGGTGAATACACGGATTTTCTTTAAACACAGATTCTCATCTGTCTAAGCCTTTAGGACTAGCAAAATATTCTAGGAGAAAAACTCATAATGATCCAGATGACAGGATAGGGAAGACAAGGAAGGAGAATAAGAAAAGAAGAGCTTGAGATGAGTTGTGATTAAATTTGTTAAGTATAAATTTGATTAAATTTGTTAGATTAAATTTGCAAAATTACTTAGAATATTGAAATGTATCAGCCTTGAGTTCATCATCAGGTCAATCTGGTTGTAAAACAAAGGGCTTCCTTTTGCAAGAGGTAAAATAAAAAATATTAGACATTTTCTCTTTCAAAACCAGTTTGTGCAGGAAGCAATGTTCTGGCTGTTAATGAAACGATTAATTCTGTTTTTGGTGAATATCTGGGGTGAGGTTAGCTGCATATGTCATCATCCAAAAATCTACTATAATCCTACCTTTTCTTTGTCTGGATAAGGTTTTCCCAGGTTTTACTTTAAAAACTACACTAATTCCCAAGTGAGAAAGAGGAACTTTTCAAACAATTACCACTAATATGGGTGAATTACAAGCAAACCTGGCCTGGGTGCAGGCTGAAAGCTGAACACCTCAGAGGTCAATTGTCACTGTTAATACGCTGAACATGCCTGTACTCTGATGGAGAATTGCTGTCATTACAAATGTTTTTCCAGACACCAGTGCTGACCTCTCCCGTCCTGTCTGGATTCCCGTGCTTGGCCTGTTACACTCATCTCGAATTGTTCCAGTCGCTGTTGGTTTCCTGAAATCTTTTTACCTGACTTTTAATTCACAACTACTCCATATACCCTTCTGCCAAATTTTCATTCCATAATAGGATGATCCAAAGCTCACTGAACTCAAAGGAAAGATTTGCACTGGCTCCGGGGTATTTTGGATCATACTTCAGCTGCCTGCCTGCCAAATGCCTTCCTTGAAGACAAAGCAAACGCTGCGTATGAGTTCTCTTATGAAAGAGTGACAACTGCTAGGGGAGAACATGTGGGGAGAAGCTTGAGGGCACAGGGGGAGGGATAGACTGCTGAGGGCACATGGGGCTGGAGACACGCTCTTGGAAGGAGAGGCTGTGGCCCAGGAAGGACTCATGCCATGGCACAGAGCTGTCGGAGGGACTGCAGCCTGCTGGGACACGTGCTGGAGCAGCAACAGTGAGAAGAGCAGAGTAGGAGAGGACACCGGTAAGAACCGGAAGAGAGGCAGACAGAACTGACTGCAACACTACACATTACAACAATCACACACGATACTGCCATCCGTGCCCAAACCCCAGCTCAGAAGAATTCTCTCTAGGTAAAGCAGGAACTTGTATCTCCACGTTGCTTCAATGCTGTGCCTTTCTGAGAAAGGGACAACTAGGACCCCAATGGTGATATCACCTTCCAGCAAAATGGGCTGATATATTTTGTTGAGGATCGTGGACCCTTCCCAATTCAAAGAAAGAGCTTTTGAAAGCCAGCAGCTGGAGCCCCTTTGCTTTCTGTGCCCCCAGCAGCTCTTTTAGGCTATGTTTACTCCATTACGTCCAGGGGTGCCCCAGCCATTCCGTGCTGTGGTTCCAGAGGGCAGGAATAGAGCTGTGGGCTGCTCCAGGTAGGTACCTTGTTAGCATGACAGAGGGGTCAGGGTATGAGGGATTCTCACAAAATACACATATCCCATACCTCAGACAGAAGCAGAGTGACCCACATCCTTTGGAAGGACAATCTGTGAAAAAACTGATTGTCAAGCCTTGCCTGGGGAGCCAAATACTGTTCTCTCTCCAGAATTTCGTCTTATTTGCCATTATTACAATGTCAACCTTCTGTGCCTAGGTTGTCACCTGGGACTCTGCTGATCTCATTGCCTTCAGCAAAAGCACTGGGGACTCCCAACTGTTTGGCAGCAGCCAAGCAAACTAAGCACTTCTCCCTTGCTAATTCACTAAGAAGCTGAAAGGTAGAAAATAAAAGCCTTAGTAGAAAGCTGAGGACTCTTAGTTCAGTCAGCTCTGCCACAAAAACAACAGAGTCTCAGTCCATTCATGTGGCATCCACTGACCTCAAATTCCCTCCTGTCCGCATTTACATGCAAAGCAGGTTTTATACTGTTTGGGGCTGATAAATTATAAAAGCCAAAAGATTTATGAATTGCCAGATTTATGCATTCAGAAAATTTGACTCAGGCCCCTGGAAAACCACCGGACCAGCTGAAAAATTCCACCACATTAATCTGACCTCATTCCGCTTAACTGCAAGGACTCTGGCAGTGGAAACCAGGATCCTTCCAGCTCCAAGTCACTCGCTCTAGTAACTACAAGAAAGCTGCAGGAGGTGTCCTCTGCCAAACTCCTTCTCTCACAGCAGTGATGCCTCCGCTCATCAGCAAGCAGTCATGATTTCTGTTAGTTGTGGCCCAGTTCTGGTCTATTTTAGGATTTCTAGAAGCTGTTAAAAACTAATATCCTCTCACTCCCTTCTAGGATCTCATTTATCACTCTGCCTCCTGCAGCTACACTTCTCTTTCTCTTAGCTGGCAATTTCTTTCCTATGATATAAATTCTGGATGACCCTAAGGGGTTGTAAGCACATGGGTGCAGTGGACCAGACTACAGAGTGACATGGAAAGACATAAGAAATTGGGACTGCCAGGCAATGGGGAGTTGTGCTAATTAAAAGGGAAAGGAACAATAAATAGCCAGAGACAAAATGCCAAGATCCTCCAGCAGGAGCACCCTGGCAGTAGAGGAGCTCCTTGTGACCCGTCCTGCTTACAGCACAGCTCTCCTCTGACACGGGCTATGAAATGCAGCAGTTTAGGCAGAGATAGATTCACCTGTATTCAGTGTCATGTCTGCTGACTTGAGCTATTTTTAGCACATTTTTACAACTTTTTGCACTACAGTCACCATAATTACAAGCATGTCAGTTGAAGTCAACTTTGTCTTGTGTTTCATAAAAAGAACTATTGTTAATTAAGCTTGACAACCACGTTCTGTCCCAAATGCCACTTGGGTTAGCCACATGGTGGTGGTGCAACCATGAAAACAGGGCATGCAGAGAGTTTGCAATTACGAAACAAGGGATATATTTTGGCTTACAGAATCTGCACAATAAGCCATGACACTTAAGACAGTGTGGCTTGATGATCGAATACCGGGCTGCATGTGTCAGGCCAATATATGAAGTTCTACTTGCAATCTCAGTGGACCCACACATGACTGCTAATCTCATTTATAGGTATTTTTAAATGTGAGCAAATGCTAACTCCAAGTAAGATGTGGAACTAAGAATAGGCGTCTGGAAAGAGAGTACAGGAGGAAAGGAAGCTTTTCAAAACTATTGGACTAATTAGACTACATCGTCTCTAAATGTCAACTAAAGTTACTGAACTTTTCCCATATGAACAGCTCAACTTGGCATTAAAATATCTATTTACCTGCGTGCATGGGTACGAGCGTGCACGCACCAAGAGGAACTCAGAGGGCCTCTTCCAGGGCAGCTGCTTCTCAGGCTGGACTCTAGTGAAAAACAGGAGTCTCTCCAAACCTAACAGGGGCTTTTTCTCACAAGTGGCACCGGTGTTGATATACTGACAACCCACTGGTGCAAAAAGTCAAGGAGCGCTCATGGGACTGTCATTTGGTATAAAGCATCTCTACACCATGAAATACAACCGATCACCAACCTGCTCTGCCTGAAACGCTACGGCACATCCTTGGCAACAATCAAGAAATGTGTAGTACAGGTCAAGAAAGGGACAGAGATAGCTGCCGAGTGCCACTGATCCCAAATCTGCCTTATGCCTACTAGCAAATGGTGGTAGGACAAAAGTTGGCTTAACCTTACGGGCTGTCAGTGGCTCCTTTGGGCCAATAAGGCACCAGGGGATCAGAGGGAGCATGCAGAGCAACCCTCCCCAATTCCCTTAAATTAACACTGGGGAGCCCCAATAAAGACTCCAGGATGCAAGAGGGTTCCCCTCTGCTGAGATAATGCAGCGATCAGCGGCACTGCCGTAAGTCCCCGACCCACGCAGACCAAAGCACCACAGCCTTCTGTCTCTGCCTGGAAGGGCAATGGAAGGTATATGCTGCACAGCCCATCTGGTGCTGAAACACTGCAGAATGTCTCACAGACTGATGACACCACCAAACATCACTGAGCATCCCATTTCACGCACAGCTCACCGTCGGGCTTTCAGACAATCAATATTCCTTCTGCTTTTTGTGCACATTCACACACAAAAAGCAAACAAACAGACAAAGCCAAATTTTCCCTGCTTCTCATCTCATTACTGAAATTTTCCTTGCAGCTCACTAATTTTATTCCCTCTCAGGTATGAGCGCTCCCAGCAGCAGGTTTCCAGCAGCAAATTAGGCAAGCTAAATTGCTGGAAGTTTACCAAAGGAAAAGGAAATAAAGACCTCAAACACCTTGTGGACTTTTCTTTCCCTCAAATCAGTAGCTTGTTTATTCTAATAATAATAAAGCAGGCAGAAGGATGTAATTAATGTCAAGCACAATTCATTCCTGTTACTTTGAGGTACTAAAATCAAAACCAGAAATCCTGACTTTGAAGCAACATACACACAAAAACACAAGAAAACTTTTATATGTACAATTTTCTAATTTAGGAACATCCATGTGCAACGTGAGCCGCTCAGCAAATTGAGCCAGGAAATACATTAACTGGAAGCTAATTTAGGGCAGAACTATTTTACCTCATATTTGAAACTGTTCCACCAGGTTATTTCACTGCAGAAAGGCAGAACATTTTGGAGAGGAGAATGAGCACGCTAAGGGAAAGGGAGAAGGGAGGAGATTTTGAACTGTGGGGTTTTGGCTAAGATGGAAAGGAAGCTATTTCTGGTGAAGTGGACTCCCCACACCCGATTAATGGATAAATCGTGTAAGAAAAATGTCTCCATCCCAAGGCAGACCCAATTATGTTCTGCAGTAACTGAAACATATGGGAACATTTCAGTATAAACAAAAACTGCACTGTATGAGCTTTTTTCTGTGGGCTTTCCAGTTCATTTAACCCTTGCTATGGTGCACATTAAGTACAGCCTGAGATTACTGGTGTAACACTCCACTGAGTATTTTTTGGCTCAGATAATGCAGCAGTAACTCCCAGTTTTTATACTGATAAACTGGAAGCCTACTTGCATTTCAGAACACTGTAGGCCCTCTTCTTTATGCCAACATTTTCCGCTGAAGGAGGTGGATGTTACAGTGGGCTTCCTGAGAGCGCCCATGCTGAACAAAAGCTAATTTTTTGAACAGAAGGATGGCAACACTTCAAAATCATCTATGAGAAAGATGATCCTAAATGCTATTCACAGGAGCTTAGGCTCCCAAATTACCTGGCTGCTTTTAAAAATGCTGCCACTGAGTAATCCCTTGATTTTGCTTCTTCCCTTTCCTGACCGTGCCCTTCACGTTGGGATTCCCAAAGCACTTTTCCTGGTTGCAACAGTGAACACTGGCAGTCGTGATGAATCACGACTTTTGTACTAAAGTTCGATCGCCTCTGGGGTCCCAGAGCAGCCCAACCTGACAGGGCAAGGCAGCCAGGCAGCCTGCTCTTGGTATGCCCTTTCATCTTCTTGCTTTCCTTGCTGAGATCTGCCCTGCGGAGTGATCAGCTGCCCCATCACTTCTCTGTCAGGCAGATGAGGAGCTATCAAGATTTAGACCATTTTCTTATGTTAACTAACCTACAGATGTTCCAGTACTAATGTTTACCATGTCAACTAGTTAACTTTTCTCTTTTGAGAGCACAGTGACATTAAATTAGTAAACGTACCTCCGAACTCTCCTATCATCCTGACTGCTAAAACAAGCAAACACCGGCAGCATGGACATAGCGCTTCATTGTTCTATTTCCATACTGTGTGTCGCAGGAAAGAAGCCTCCCAAATCAAAGTGGAAGGTCCTTCTGCCATGAAAAACAAGAAGGGTATCTCTCCAAGTCAATGCCATGGTATCAAGGGACAGGGTGCACACTGATCTTTATTTCCTGATGAAATCTCAGTGAAACCAGGAAGTTATTCATCTCACTGTCATTCACAGAACGCAAAGCCACAGAAGACACTTGTAATTTTGATTTCCACATTACAGGGACCATTGTGTTTCTATGACTTAGTTTTTCCTTGAATTCAGCATGTATTTTTGAAGTAGTTTTATTTCAATTTAACAATTGTCAGCAACGCTCAAACCGGTGCAACCCAGTTAATTTTCTACAATCTTTAGTGTGAGTTTGTCCAGCTTCATCTTTCCTTTGACTATTAGTCTAGCGCCAGCTTGCTCTTCCCCTTATGGACTGCAAATCAATGGCCCTTTAGATTTAAGCTTGAACCCAACAGACTGTGCTCTGCAGTGTTCCTCCTGAGGCCTGCTTTCCAGTCTTCTTTCATGCAGGATTTCAATGAATCCCTCCCTATTTATTTTCTGCCTTTTCCAACTGCAACCACCAGAACTGAGGGCGAAAGCTACACTCAAAGCTGCAGGAGATACAGTCACAGCTCCTGGGTGGATTCCTGTTGGGTACCTATAGTACAGCTCACAGAGTAGGACACCTGCAGCAAATCCGACTAACATCCCCAGGGCTGCTTGAGACACTGTTAGGATGAGTCTCATGCTCCTGCGTTTGGGATATAAACAGTGATCACAAACTGATCCCATCTCAGCAAACGGACTGGCTTTCTCGCAAGAGTATAAATGAAGTAACCATACAGATGAAAACTGACAGGGGTATTCTGGACAAATTTCACATTCTGTTACCCCGACAAACAAGGACCTGAAATTGCTCGGGACTGAAAATGAGATGTTACAGCATTTGGTTTCTGGATCAGGAGTTCAAATCAGATGGAGGAGGATAACGAACAAAAGCTCATTATCATCTAGCAGCCACTAATGAGTGTCAGTAGCTAGGCAAATACAGGACTCTGCGGCTGGCAGGGGCAGCTCCTGTTATAGCGAGAGCTGTCTTTGCAAGAAGGTCTGGAAAACTGAGTAAAAGCTCTGAATTCAACAAGTATCTGGAGTACAAAAAGACTTGCAGGATGGCAAGTGGGGGGCAGTGACTTTACTTCCAGGTTACATGCCTATAGCCAAACTGGAAAAACAGTGACGGGAAGCAGTCAGTGTGTAGTAGCCTGTGTGTAAGGTATTTACTGCTTCAGTCCAGAGGACAAGTACGCAGATGACTACTACCACAAGTAGCAGCTCCAGCAAAAGCCACAGAGGGGTAGATATGCCCAGCTCTCTACACTGGAGTCAGCAGGGAGGCAGAGCAGTGGCACCTTCTGAGGAAGCCTGTGGCACAGCTGCTGGTCCTGCTTCCAAGTCCAGAAGCCCACAGGCCTTTCAGAGCTTTGCAACCATCAGCTTTGACGATTTTAATTTGGCTGGCTGGGAGAAGGGGAGGTCAGTGTGTAGCTGTCCTCCATGCAGCGGTCTCATAAAGATAATTGTATTCTTGGTCTTAAAGAGGACTTTGCTACCATAAACAGATGTCTTCAAAGATCTGTGATACAAATGAGGAAGATGCCTGTTCTCCCTCCAAAAGTTTGAACTGCACTGACAGTGCTGTGACACTCTCCATGTGCTCTGCCCTGCATGTTCAACTGCCTGAGAGGTTTTCACCCTTTTTTCCCCAACTTGTTTTCCTCTTTGGCTATTTTTATTTCCCACATAAAGCACAAGCCCAGTAATACTCAAGAAGATGACAACTGTCAGGCCCACAGCGTTCAAGTCAGCTAAAACACTGATGAAATGATTTTGCTTGTCCCTGATCTCCACTGCTGTCAGTCCTGGTACTGTTCACACAGTTTGAGGCTCACATTCAAACGTGTCATCCTGGCTGAGGCAGGCTCTTTGGTCTCAGAATGACACCCAGTCACCTTAAATCCTTAA
Organism: Eurypyga helias; assembly: GCF_000690775.1. Classification (NCBI taxonomy): domain Eukaryota; kingdom Metazoa; phylum Chordata; class Aves; order Eurypygiformes; family Eurypygidae; genus Eurypyga; species Eurypyga helias. The sequence continues at coordinate 99,707 of NW_010255903.1, forward strand.
ATCTCACACCCCAGAGCAAACCTGCTGCTATGGAAAAGCCTTGTTTGATTTGCAAGCAGAAGCGCTGGCTGCCCTACTCCACCAAACCCCCATGGATACCCTCTGCACTGGAAGGGATTTCAGTGCTCTGTCATGGCTGGCCGTTGGCAGCAGTGATAAACTGAAAGAGATTCAGGAAAATCCCTGGGCAGGGGAAGCATGTGGGTGAGCCACGCTACAGGATTTGCAGGAGAGGATGGAAACTGGAGAGAGAGCATACACAGCCCATGTCACTCTGCTGAAGCCCTGGGACAGGCTTGGGAAGAGGAGCAGGACTTTTTCTAGATATTAAAAATTTGGTAAGAATCTTCTCATAACAACTTCTCAATACTCCTGAGTTAAACTTTTCTTGATGACCTTCCCCTTCTGAGACGTGGTGTAAATCACAGACATCAAATTACATGCAGTTCTGTGTGAGCAAGCACATCTCCACTGCGAGTCCGACTCACTCCCTAGGCAACGGGAGATACTAAGAAGTTAAATCCTTCAACCTACTGTTGCGAATGGCAGCACTTGACATGGTGACCTGAGACTGGAATAATCTTGGACTCTGATCTAGTTAAACATCCTTGTCTAATAACTGCCTCAGGCCTTCAGACTGCAAACCCAGGAAAATAAGGGAGCATCACAATACAAAAAATCTTACTCGGGACATTCCTGGCTAAGGACTTGCTCACCGTGAGCTGTCAGGTCAATCTGGCAGGTAGGAAGAGCTGGGAGTATTGATGAACAATTCAGGCTGCATTTTGGCTCTGAATGAAACCAATTACCCTTCCAGTGCTCTCGGCACTTTTGTTTCAGCCCGTTACATCTGCTCTGTGAAGTGTGCTTCCTTGCGCAGGGAAGTGGGCCTTACCCATGGTGGGAGCTGGGTCTTTGTCTCGGGCCTGCCAGGCCTCACATCTACACTCAGCCCTGTTTCTGAGAAGAATTCAGATTAATTTTTCTGGAGTATGCACAGGGAATCCCTGGACGGTGACATTTGGAAATGGGGTCAGGAAAGGCTGTTATCTGCCAGCCTGGGAGTGCACAGCCCTTTATGGAAGCAGCGTGCTGGCAGCACATTTGTGGAGAGAACTGCAGAGTAAGCAAGAGCGTCCAAGCAGAGCCATGTCACACATGAAATGGTCTCTAGAGAGCACAAGAAGGCTTAAGAGCAGCAGTACTTAACTAAACCATAAAAAATAAGAAATCTGGAGTAAATGAGTAAATAAACTGAGGCTATGCTCAAGGATGGAAAAAAATCCCTGACAATGGGCCATGTTTCCCATTGGTGTCGGCCATCTCTCCTCGATCGGAGGAGAGCACTTCCAGAGCCTTTCAGAGCCGCAGCACTTTTCCTCTTTAAACAGCTGTTCCAGCGTGTTAGACCTTTGGTAGCCGCTCCCAGCCCTGCCAGCCTTGGTTAGGATCTGCCTTGCTGTCAGAGGTCTGTAGAACTGGAAAGCAGTGCCGGACTAGACACATGCTACCCCACCGAACTCCCGGGCCCCGCGGAGGGGGAGACTCCAGGACACCCCTTTCAGCTCCCAGCCCTGCTTCGGTCTTACGCGGATTACAGTACTGTGCTGCATCAACCACTGGGATAGGATGGAAAAATTACAGCCTCTGAGGTTCATTTACTGCATGACAGGTGTAATACTCAGAGTTGTTTAGAGACTTTTCTTTTGCTTTTCAACAGTGGCAGCAGTTCAAAAAGACCCTTAAAAATTCTTTTTTGTGCACCATCTTAAGAGCTGCAACTATATACACCCACTCCTGGATGGGATCCAGAAGTGTCAGCAACTGCCAGAGGGTTAAGTCCCTTCCCTTCTTATTGAAAACAATAGTCTAAAGCTCACCATGAAACTCTTTGTTCCATATCCTCTACAGTGAGGCCGAATGAGACCCCAGGGCATCCCACAGCGATAATCCAGCCTTATGTAACTTGCCTGAGGGTCTGTGAATGAACATTTGCAGTGACTGAGTAGGCAAAAACGTTCCTCCCAGCCATTTTTTGGCACTGCAACACCCATCAGAGCCTCGAGTGTTCCTATGGTGGCCACACATCGTGTGATGTTTATTATGGCGTTTTACCCTGTGCACACACTTTGGTAGAGATCCAGTATATGATTCCTCCTACTCCTTCCATGTTTTTCTGGTCTTCTATCAATTCACTTTCTTATAGATACATATCCTGCTTCAAAGCACATTTTTAATGGAGAAAACCCAATATTCCTAACAAGTTTTTAGTCTGTAATGGGCATGAACAACCACCTCCTCAACAAAACTCAGGAACCTTAATGTAGTTGATTTAATTTCTTGTGACACACTTGCAGTTCCTACAATTTTGCCTCTGGCGCTGGCATCCAGCCACAGTGGTGAGTCATTGACAATTCCATTTCAAGGGTTAAATTTACATGTTTTACATAATGAGTACACACATTTTTCCTTTCCTACTAATTAAATTCATTGAGTCTTCTGTGACTCTACTGTCACTATGTAAATGGAGGCAACCTACCATTGTTGAGAGAGGCGCAAGGCGAGCGGGTCCAACCCCCTCTGTCAGTCTCTCTCTGGAACACAGCCAGGCCTTTGCAGGGCTGTGGAGATGACCCAGACACCACAGCACGTATTTCTGGACCTCCGAGAGGTCTGGAAAAATAACGGTATCTTTCAGATCTGTCAGAGACCAGGACTGTCTCCATGCAAGCTGGGAATTGTCAGGACTTCAGTCTTTGCCACTTGCTGATTACATATAAAAGTGCTCATTAAAATAAAATTCCCTACTTCAGTTTCTGTTGCTTGTCTCCAGCAAAATTTGGTGCTTGGAAATTGCCAGAAAATACACAGCCCTGCCTCCCAACATCTGCACATTTCTAAATTCCTCCCTCAAAAGGTTCTCTTCCCTAGGTGTCCTGGTTCCTGAGGAACAGAAGGTGCTGAAAAGGCAGTAAAAGGCAGCAAGCTCTGGGAAGCAGCGGTTTGGAGATATTTCACCTCAGACTCGGCAGACTCCCGAGAGCAGCAGAAAAACGCAGTCTAAGCCAAAGGCGTACTTGTAACACTGGGATAGAAAGAAAACACTGCAAGCTTTCAGGGAAGAGACAATGCCTCTGCCTGTCTTTGTGCACCTATCACTATATATTCTGATCTTGATTGGCATCCCATCTCTCTATTGTAATTTAAACAAGCAGATATACATGTATCTTTAAATTCACCAAGCCCCCTCTTGTGAGCTGCAATTCTCTGGAACTCCTGCGTGAAGGAAACATCAAGCGACGGTGTCGAGCTCCTCGGAGTCCTGGGCAGATTTGCTGCTCCAAGGCTGCTCCAATGCCCCCGCTAACCTTTTGCTCGCCTCTCTGTTGCATTCAGGGAAGTGCTGGCAGAGCTGGGAAGCAGCGGGAGGGAGACAAAGCCCAGCATGGCACAGCGGTGCTGCGTACAATACGCTCTCAGGGGGCTGCCAAGGAAAACCTCAGCCTCCTCTCTTGAGAGCATCCCTACTTGCCGCCAATGGTTACTGAAGGCAAAATGTAAAATGTACTTCTTAATTGGACTTCTTGCACTCCAAAGGGCCATTAATTATTTTGCCTCCTTACTAACATTTTGCCCAGATGGCTTTCAAATTGTATTTCTGTACCTCGGATACATGTATAATACTGACTGAGGAAATAATGATCTTACCTTTAAAGTAACAAAGAAGAAAGGATCACATACGGATATCAAAGCCACCAGAAGGCAAATACAGGTCAAACAAGAAAAGGAAAAGAGAGAGAGAAAAAAACACAGTTAGATTTGTATTTCACAATAAGCATGCCAGCTAAGCAGGAAAAAACAGACAATTTATTTCAATTTAGTTTGCTTTCTCCAAGCAAATGATAAAGTAAAAACAATGGAGCAAATGAAATAGTGACACAAAGTGCTTTTGTCAGTGGATAAAAACTCAAAGATTTATGCAAATAATTTTGCACCAGCATTCCTCTGTGACACTGATTTGCTGTCATCAAAGGAGGATCTTCTCTGTACTCTGAAACTGAGCACAGACACATACCATTCCCCTTTCGAACACTAAGTGTAAGTAACGGATGCAGATACAGAGGAAAGGTATATGTATCAATATATCTGTCTGCACACACTTAACAATATTAACCCCTTGGCAAAACTCCAGTTCTCAGCGGTAGCAGCCCAGCCCGTTGCATTTGCCGTGTTATCTCAAGGCCTGGGGCACACTTTTGATATCCAGTCACTTTTCTCTCTATTAGCAGTCTACTTCCGGCACTCAAGCAAGGCAAATGCTTTGGAGACCTGTTAAAGCTAAACCAAAAATCCATAAGCCAACAGAAGTTTGGTGCAATGAAGGGATAAAAAGGGCAGGGGAATAATTACTTGCAAGAATAGAAACAAGACTGTTCTAAAGCCAGAAATTCTGTGAGTTTCCTGGGGAATTTATCTGAGACTGAAATTTCTAGTGCTACTGAAGGAAGGAAGCAGGACGCTCATGTCCTTTAATTGTCTCTTCATTAGTGCTCCGACACTGTGGTAAAAGGTTTGACATAAGTGTCTGTGAATAAAGGAAAAAAACCAAGTAAATGGGAAATCCTGTCTCATGTCATCTGTGTCCCCCCATGCCTGCACATAGGTTTCATGAATTTGGCATGGCAGAACTATTTTTATAATGCTTTACATTTTCATTGGTGATTCTATTTTTTTTTTCTTAATATGAAGAGGAGCTTTTTTCAGGAGTTAAAAAATCAAGTTTGCGTTTATACGAGAAATGTTTACAAAATGGTATCATAAGACATCTCTATTTTTTCTGCTTGAGCTCCAATGCTTGACCCTAAATGACACACATATAAAGAGATGTTTTTTCCAGAGAAATTAAGATCATAATGTAAGAACAAAACCCACAGACAGATACAGAAAGCAACTGTAGTGTGCTGTGGTAGTACAGCAAGTGTGTGTACTGTGGTGGACGGAGGAAGACCTGCACTCACTGCGTTCATCACAACCCTGCCAGAATATGTTGACTATTGTTGACCAGCAACCTGGTCTAGTGCAAGGTGTCCCTGCCCATGGCAGGGGGGTTGGAACTAGATGGTCTTTAAGGTCCCTTCCAACCCAAACCATTCTGTGATTCTATGATTCTATGACTAGACCTCTGGCCCCGCTCGGCCAGGGCTATGATTACTCCAAGCTAGTAAACGGGTGGCAACAGGCTGGTGCCTGGGCACCTCTGCGCTGGCTCCGGATCACAGGGCAGAACTACTCTGTGGTAACAATGAACCGTGAACCTCCCCTCCTCCCCCCAGGCCAGAGCCGGGTGCTGAGAAACCAGCCCTCTGGCCACGAAACACGCGTGGGGACAGGCAGCAGACACATCTCAGCTCTGACGCTCGCTCTCGCTCATCATGAGGCTGTGATGAAAAAACGGGCCTTGTGCCAAAGCATCTCTGCCAGCGTATTCTTCCATCCACCTTCTTTTCTGTTTATGCAAACAGACAGGGAGGAAACGAAATCTTGGATAAAGTCACTCTGCTGAAGGACCCAACAGGGTGGAGAGACCGTAGCTGTAAATAAATTCCAGTTATGATCTCACTCCTCAGTGACTACTGAGCAAAGCTGAATGAGAAATGAGCAAGGGCATGTGTAACGAGACAGATGTTTCACTGGGCTCGTGAGGCCACAGAAGAAAGTGGGAACATGAACTGTCTCTGAATTTTACCCCAAAACCTTTACAGGCTGGCTGCTGCTGCCTCAGTACTCATCCATGTATTTGATAAGGAAAGCAGTGAGAAGGGAGGAACGTGGTTCAAAAAACTGTGGTCAGTGGAAAAGTGAGCTCTGTAAGGCAGGAGAACCCAAGGAGCTGGTCTGAGGGCTCTTCCCTTCCACTGAGACCCGTCCCGTGGAGATTTCTTGTCTCTGGGTTGGGGGGAAAATCTGCTGGTTCAGCTGGTCTTCTGAAAGCGATGGGGAGTTCTGCAAGAACAACTTCTACAAGATGATTTATCTTTTCTTCTGTCTCAACAGGGCCCTGTAGCTCCATTTCCCCACGGAGAGCTGGAACCAACTATAAAGCACATGCCCTGCTGCTGTAGGGACTGGAACGCTGTGCAGAAATCAAGGAAGTTCACTCTCTGTATTTCTAAGATACTTGGATGCCTGGAGGTGCAGTCTTAAGGCTGCAGTACACAATCAGCAGCAGAAGAGAGCCCTGTACAACTAACTCCAGAGAAAGATGCTTTTCTAGGTGAATACGTAACGCTCTGTGTCTCACCAGTTTGGCTTTCAATTGTGGGCAATACCGCACTATTGGAAGATGAAGCATAAAGACAAAATGGAATTACCGGTCTTTATTCCTGTGCCAAATGCTAGATGAGCTGTGTGAACACACTTGTTCATAAAGGTAACCCCATGTGTGACAACTCCTTGGCACTTCAGAGCACTCCTACTTGCAGGGCCATCCACACGAACCTCACAAACACCAGTAAATACAGCCCTGCAGCGCTCTTGAGACATGGTAAAGACTCGTCATTCCAACAGGCAGGCGGGAAAACTGGAGGGTACGAGAGCCGTAATTAAGGAAAACTGGAGGGTACGAGAGCTGTAATTATGGACACGCAGGCGGTGGGTGCCGTAGGGCCGTATGGCCAGCAGCAAAGGCCCTAGCCTAGCCCCGGCTCCTGCCAGGCTCTTGGCGCAGGTGGGTGCTAATGCCGCGTGCTGAGCAGGGAAGTGGCAATGGATTGCATGACCACAATGATGGCGGAGGTATCAAAGGGACTTGGAACTTTTTTTTATCGTGGATGGCACAGTACGGATGGAAGTATGCTCTGTTACTAGAGATGAACCGGAGATAACGCTGTTTGTATGGAATTGGACAGGCACTCTGTCTTCAGCGCTTGCACTTAAACAAGACAGCACTGCTCTCTGTCTGCTGCACTTCGCTCCCTGCTGAGCCCAGGGCAGATTCCAGTCATTCCAAACATAAAGACAGTTTTAAGGGTCTAAGATGCAAGCACATCAAACCTCAGATTTTCTTTTAATTTATTTCCTTTTACCGTGTACTGACGGGCACAGTGGCTCCTATCAGCAGAAATAAGAGCATCACCCAGTAAATCTCTTTCCAGGGGTCAACATGAGAGCACAGAACAATTGTCTAGGGAGAGCAAGATTATTTGCTTAATTCAAAACCACTTTTTTCTCATTAGCTGTCAGAGAAAGGGAAGAGACTAGAAAAATCAATAAATATAATAACTTTAATAATAATCACATAGGGAAAAGTTGAAATGAAGTTAAATAAATGAAGTTTAATAATGACTTTTAATTACAGGGGCTTTCATTTCACTTTTCAAATGGATCTTAAAAACCTTGCCCTTGGAAACCTCGCTGTATTTATGAAAAAATGAATAATTCAACACAGCTGCAGTTGACACTTTACACACCACTGATGGTAATAGCATTGCTGTGATCAGTCTGCAGAATGCCTTTCTTTAAAGTTCCTGCATCTGGCTGTTCATACAGCTCCAAATCACAACGCCTTCTGCAGTCCCTCATTTTGTGAAGAGATGCACGCAAGCAGAACTGAACTACTTCCTAAGCTTCTGCGAGCCAACTTACAAAGGCTGGATTGCTCCACGCGACATCTCATTCAGGGCTGGAGTCGGAAGCATGAAAGAGCGGTCTTGGAAATTACAGCAGGATGGTATCCTGGCTGTGAGCTTTGGGCAGGGAGAGGAGAACGCTCAAGAATGTGCCTGCAGGAAAAAAGCACTTAGATGTGCCCTGGCACGTCAGCTCAACAAGCGAGAGTTTTGTCTCTCTGAGGACAATAATTTGTGGAATCTTACAAATAGCAAATTGTTCTTAAGATCTGAACAGGAGAGTAAAGCAAGAGAAACTGCCTGCTCGTTTCCCATACCAGATGTCTGCCCCAGCCCCTTTTTCTGGAACATCCCTTCACCATCAATGCACTGAAGTTCTGTTTGTATTCAACAAGGAGAAAGCTACATACTGCTGAAATGAGCTCCCCACAGGCTGGTGGGTCAGCAAAGCACCAGGGATGTACAAATCCCTGAGCATAAAAGAAATAAAAAAGCTACCATTAAAAGACTACCTTTTTTTTTACCATTAAAAACCACCACCAACAAAGCAACCTCCAAAAACTAAACAACAAAGACATTCAAACTTCAGAAGGAAGTTTGCCAGTGAGTGACAAGAGCTGTCACTATGTTTCATGACAGTGAGATAAGATACAGCTTTAAAGTTCTTCCGTAATCAGAGTAAAGCAATGACTTGATAGAGTTTCATCTGCACTTGATGCTACCGTTTTTAAGGAACTGCAAAATTGTTAAGAAATGGTGTCATGCCATATTACTCCAGTTTTTCAGAGGGTGGACTCTGAACTTTGTGGGAATACATTCGGAGGACAAACTCAAGCCACTTAAATCACTTCTGCACCTCAATGTGTGAACACTTGAATCTGTGGACGTTTGGGAACTCAGATGCGCACGTGATGCAGACAGTGCTCTGTAAACAGCCATGCAGTTGAATAACTTCATTCCCACGATTTGTTTCACCAGCAAGTTAATGTGCAAATATTTTCATGCATTTTGACTGGCAGGATTGGTGTGCCTTGACGCAGACATGGAGGGAAATGGAGTGTGACTGTAGTTCCTGGGGTTCAGAAAACTACTCACAGCTTATTAGTAAAATCTGTGGTCCTTGTTCTCCTTTGAAAAGATGTTTGACTCTATGATGCTGTTTGCCATGCTGAAGTGCCAGAAACTGTGCTGTCTGTACACATATAATTTCGTGAGTCCCTTCCAAAACCACATCCCACAAGTACCAGGTGAGGAGTTCAGATTTCTTTCAGATCCCACTTGTGGGAAATCCCACACGTCTTCAGTTTTGCTCAAATTCAGTCACTCATTCCTTTCAACTCACTTTCTTGACAGAAAGGCCCTTAAAAATAACTTGTACACTGAACTTCCAATTAAAATTTTAAAAGAGATCTAGAATATACTTAGGAAGTGTCCAAACAGTAATGGCCTTTTCATTTGGGGCTAAGCCTAGGGAAAAGCCCTAGGTCTCTTGGGATATTTCAGGTTTTATTAGACCTTTGGAAACACAGACATCTTAATGTAATCAATTAAAAAAATTTGGAAGCTTGTGCTCTCATTTACCTGCCAAACCCCAGAAAGAGGTAGTATTAAAGCTTACCAGGCAGCAGACAAAACTATCCTGAACAGCTACAGGAAAGCAATCTGTGCTGAGAGCCCTTAGGCACGCTGGAAGGGGATGAGAAGAACCTGCTTTGTGGTGGCATCTATCAACATGTCCCTGTGGCTGACTCCGAGGCTTCTGCAGTGTTTCCCTGCTCTGAGCTCACAGCTATCCACTGATATGGAGGGAGGAGAGATCACGGCTTTGGATCCTTCCTTAAAGCCACCTCCACTGACCAACTAGCTCCAGCAGGGCACCAGGAGGGAGAATAAACTGCTCTCCCCGCCAAGATTTTGGATTTAATTGTTTCTGTTACTTTCTGCAATGTCTCATGCTACCAAAACTGGATTTCCTCTGTTACAGGGCAGGAATACAATCTCAGTCCTAAGGTTTGGCAAATGTAAGAAAAGGTTGGAAATGCTCTATTTTTCTTTCAGAATTAAAAAAGAAACCACAAAAAGCCCAGTTGGTATTTAAAAACTAATCCTGCTGCAGGTATTAGAGCTGTTATTGGCCTTACTTGTCTTCTGTGTGAAGTCATTGCTAAGGTCTGGGGGAATGCTTCCAAAGCACGGAAGACTACATGCTAACTGATAATTCTGCCATTAATTAGGGATCTTGATGTTACAGTTTGGGTTTGATATTCAGCAAATATCTTTGAAACCAATCCTAAATGCTAGTAAGAGAAGGAACTCTCATAGAAAGCCTTCCATGCTGAAGATAGTATATCAGTTTTGCTACAGCTCCCCTCAAGAGCCGATACAATAGTCTCTTTCAGCCAGGGTTTTAACATTACAAAACACTGACGTGCTATTCCATTTGCTAAGTTATTTACCTAGTGATGCAAACCCTGGGCACAGAGCTGACATCCTACTGCGTTTAGACAGACCCATGTATTAAGCAAATCTTAGTCCCGCGTCCCTGAAGTCACTGAGATAGTGCAAAGCACTGAGGTCCTGAGAAAGCTGAAGTGCTGTATCCCTTACAAAGAAAACATTGCTTTACAGCAGTGCAGATTTCTGCAAAACTGCCTTTAGATGGAAGATGAGTACATGTAAACTCTGGCTTAGGAGGCAAGCTTTGGTTCTGCAGTGTTAGCTTTTCTGCAACCTGATTTTTCTCAGCCGAACAGAACAAAAAGCAGAAAATCTTGATTGAACAGATTTTGTTTTGTTTCTTTCTCTTTCCTTCAAAAGAATTGCTGATGTCAAAAAATGTCAAAACATAATTAGGGAGGCTTTTCCTCCTCTTCTGTATGCTTTCTGACAGTATTTAATCATTACCTTCCAAATTAGTTTCAGAATGATGGCAAATAAACGTGAAAAGAAAGAACTGCATCCAGGGATGCGGAGCTGGCAGGGCCAATGCTGAAGCTTGAGCCTGTGCCTCACGTTCACTGATTTCTGCAGGTCTGTCGCACACACTCGGGCACTTGCCTGAGAGGTGATGGACTGCTCAGTTGAGATCTCACCTAATGTTGGTATTTCAGCAGAGCCCATCATCATACAAGCTAAATTGATGTTGATCCAATATACAGATAGCAAACCTGATCCTACAAACCCCTTATATTTTGAGAAACAGAAACAGAAAGAAGGATGTCGCTATTAAGGAAACTCTGCAGGTTTCAGCACAAAGGCAGCACTAGTGAAAAGACGAAAACCCAAACCTAAACCATTGCAACATCTGACCTTTGACTATAAGGACTCTGACAAAAGCTACCATCACAGAATGATTTGCCATACAATGGATATTCAAGAAGAGCTAAAATAAGTTGGAAAGCACCGACAGGAATTTGGGGCTCAAGCCAGCATGGTGCGACTGATGTGGCTTTTCCCACGTGAGGCAGAGTAAGAAACTGGATTTTGAAAAAAAATCAACAGGGGATTGAGAATCACACAGTACTCTGTTCTGGGTTCAGCATCACCACTGAGAGTCAGGCCAAACCGCACTCAGCATCAAATCTCAGTGAGAGAAGAGGCTGGCGTTCACCTACTTTTATTTTTCCCACCTGCAGGCTGAGGCTGCTGCAGACAGCTGCAATGAGCCACCACTCCAGGGATTCATTTCTGGCAGACAGGAACCCCTGGCAGCACTGAGCTGCTTTCCAGCCATGCCTCTTTCCCCACCTGGAACGTCCCCACAGTCAGGGGGGGCTAGCAGAGCTTGTCACATCTCGTGCGTCTCGTTGGGCTGTAAGCAGTTGGAAGCTGGAATGGTGCTACATGTCTTGTAAAGTTCCCAGTCCATCCAGGGTGCCAGATAAACCAAAATAAGCACTTCATTTGATGTAACTTTGTCTTCTGTGGCTGAGTGGAAATGTCAGGGAGAAAATGGGGGGGCAGGGAAGAGGGTTGGTTTTTTAACACCATTCTAATTGCCTTGGTCTGCAGGGTGGCACAGAGCTTACTCTTGCGGGTTGCTGATACTGCTGTCTTTCCTCCCATCCCTTTAGGGACTCTTTCTTCAACACCTGCAGCTCCATGCTTGTTAGCCACCTTCCACGTCCCCACCTCTGAAATCCTAGATAGGGGAGAGAAACCTCCCCAGAGACTGAGCAAAGCATGCAGCTGAAGGGGAGAGAAGCGTAGAGCATCCCCCCAAAGCCACCTGTCCGGCTGCCCTGGCTCCAGTGCCCGTCCGCCTGGAAGAGAGCTGCCTGCGAAGCCGAGCTCACAGTGCAGGCGACAACAGCGACGCTGCTGCTAACAGACCTGGTATTAAGGAGCTCTGTCACTTAGCTCTGAAAACCTCTCAGTTTTACAGAGTGGGAAAAAGATAAAATCTGATCAGGCAGATAATGGGCCTACTGCACACCACGGCGGAGAGCGGTGCATGAGCAGTCACTGGATTTCTTCTCCCTCATGCTACTCCAGTGAGAATTTAGGCAGATTAGATCCCTCCACTGTCTTCCCTTTGCACACTACAGCAGTGCCAAGCTAAATATGGAAAAAATTAACAAGAGGACCTTCCACCTACCGACATACATGCACACAGTCACGGCTTTTATTAAACAGTAAGTCCTGGGTTTTAAAACTATTCCTTCCCTGCTATAGGAGGAGTCAAAGGTGATAATGTAATTTCAGCAGCCAAGACCTAAGGAAAAACACTCAGTTGGCACAATTTAAAAAGCCTCCAGTTAGCTATACTGCTCTAAACACCTATATTAGTTCCTGATTCTTGTTTATATTTCAACTCTTCTGACTCAGTTTACTGAAATGCAACATAAAACCCCCCTCTGTGTACAATATATAGCGATATAAGCACTTCTTGCTACAGGTGAACTCAGTGCAGTGAACAAGTAAACACACATCTACATATATTTATCTGTCACCCCCCGATTTGTAAAATGCTTGTGAATGTAATTATCTGTCACCCCCCTATTTGTAAAATGCTTGTGAATGTAATTTTGTTTTATGATCACTCACAGCTGTTTTCTTCACAAAAGAAGAAAGCAGACAAAAGAAATACACTGGCAGGATAAGGTGACTGCGTTTGAAGCTGAGCTGTAACTTGCAGTAACAAGTTTCTCGAAGCTGGTCCTTTAGCCAATTCAGCTGCAAATGCTGAGACACCCATTTACCTCCAGACCTCAAGAGCAGCCTCAGCCTACACTCCTAAGGCCTCTTCTTCTTTCCATAAAAAATGGCAGGAGAAGTTTCCTCAAAATTAAACACTTCCATTGGTGAGAATTTCAGAGGGAGGAGAGGCAGCTGGGTCAGCAGGTCTACCTTTGCTGAAATAATGTCCACAATGAGGTATTTACCCTGCAACACCCAGGGATGTGGAGTCTGGCATGCAGTACCATACAAGAAGAAATCTCTTTGGAGAGTAGGAAAGAGAACGATCAGCCCTGTCAGTCGAACTGAAGCATGGCTCTTCCAAATGTGGCACCTGCCCTGGCCGCAGTACGTAGCACACGGTGTTTAACACAGGTCAGGAGGTTCTGCACGCATCTGCTGACCAGATTGCAGATTGGCATGTTCCTGACGCAAGCAGGAGACGCTGACTGTCTCCCCAAGGAAGTGCTTTGACATTCAGAGAGCAGGGCTTGCACGCCAGCTGACGGTGCTGTGAAAGAAATCCATTCTGAGATTCTCTGGGACAGGACAGTTTGGTTTTCCAGTTTCCAGAGGTAACCAAAAGGCAGGGAGAAGACTGGCCTGTTGAAGCAACAAGGCAAAGTTTGGGATATGTCCTGACTACATGCTTAGGAAAGATGAAGTCTGTCACTATAAAGTGACAGACTGCTCAGGTGGAATTTCACAACACCCATGTGCACCAATTTTTTGGCAGTTTCATCACTAATGGGTCCCTGCAGAGAGATATAATTAAATCATTTCTAGGGACACAAGACACAGAAATTGTTTAGCTGCTTGATGGGATGCTGAAATGCACTTAACCACCAGGAGAATTCAGGAATTTGGATCTATTTTCATGGATTGTCCTGGGATCTGCAACTGCATTCTTCCATCTCTGACAAATTATGGGCATATTATGACTCTCTTGTTTCAAATCCAGGGCTCTTACAGGTAGAAGAGGTGCTGAAAGTTCCCATTCTTCCATATGTCGTGAGACAGTAAGCAAATCCCAAAATCTACCCATTTAGACTCCGCTGCTGGGGAATGCGATGCAGGAAAAGCAGCCAGCACACGTCAGGAGAGCGAGAGTGTCCCAAGGATTCTCAAAAGACGTTTTGAGGGAATTTAGGCCAAATATACATAAAAGTTAGATCAGATATCAGTGAGGCTCTGTTCTGAGCTCAAGAAAGAGAAAGCAGTGAGAGGGTCGAAGCTGCCTTGAATTTCATGCCCTCATTTACAATCATGTTATGCACCAGAAAGTACTGGCCTGCAAGGGACTCACAAAACCACTTGCTTGAAGAGCTTTCCATTTGTTTGCTTAAGGACTTTGATCCACCTCTTTCTGTAACTCTTCCGTGGGCAATGAGAGGTGAGCATGTTGCATTACAGCTTTTTCTTTTCCTTAGAGAGACTTCTGGCGTTAGTGAATGATGACACTACAAAATATATGGAAAGGAAGAGTGATCTGCTGGCACCAAAACATGAATTTTCTGGCACGTTTTGATGAAAATTAATGAGAAATACATGCAGTCATGGTCATATTAGCCAATATGGACTCTCTTGGACTAGTTACCAGATGAAATCATGCCCTGGAATGCAGTCTGCTTTGCCAGAAGCATTATTTCTTTCTGGAATGAAATTTTTCAACCCAAGAAACAACCACGTTCTGTCTACACTGAAAATACCAGACAAGAATGTCACATTTTAAGCGTGCACTGAAAGTTTGAATAAAAAGGAAAACAAACAACCCTTCTGCCTCTTTACCTAGTTCTGTCAGTTTATTCAAATAACTCCTTTCAAGCTGCAAAGAAAAAGACTAACACTTTCAGAGATCTGGCTGGCTTCCAGCACTGTCAGAAGTCAGGCACGGCCTATTCTGCTGCCACGTTTCCCTCCAAGTGAAGGTCCCTCTGGCACAGGACCAGTGGGGGACACACTAAAAAGAGAATTTGTCTTGACCCTGACTTAGAGAAACACTCCAGCTGACCCCAGACCTGTTCCCACTTGGGCTAGGAAACCTTTAAGTGGATATTTAACTTCAGGCATGTGCTTAGACCATTTGTTGTTCAAGAATGGACCAGCAAACTGGGAGAACGAGCCCTTGTGTGCATGCGTGGGGTGGTGGGCTGCGCCAGAGCTAGTGTTTCAAAGTCCTGGCCCCATGGCTGGCACACACCCACACCGGCAACTTGGGAAGAGGCAGCTCTGGGGTGTTCTGTATCAAACCCAGTGCGCTGCCCCAGCTGTCCTGTAGGCAAGACCTCGGAGCGTCTGTCAGCCAAGACATCAACAGCACATCACCCAAAGGTGTAATGCAGTAATTTATCCCCAAAATCTGTACGGTTATAAAAGGATGTGTGTTTGCACAAGGACTGCCTGGACGTGGGTGGGTAAGAAGCAGCGTATCATCTTGCTAATCGTAGAAGAGAAAAATGAGTGAAAGTTGGTGATGTTGGACTTTTTTTTTTTCAAGATTGCTGGTAAACTGCCTGTGAACCACACTGCAAACAACAGCAAGCTGTTTCTGGTTACCTCGTCAGGAAAATCAAACCCTTAAGGTTTGCCAGGTTGTTCTGCATCTATTCGCATGAATGAGAATAAACTTACAGGTTGGAGAATGAGCAAGCTAAGCAGCAAAGCAGAGAGCAACCAGGCTGCTGAAGGATGTGCCGATGGACGCACCATGAGAATGCTCCACTGGGCAAAAATGAATGCGCTCCAATTCCTGCCTCACATTTACCATTTTGTTGGCTTGTCCTATACCCACGAGAAAGCTACTGGGACATTTTCAGAGCAGGGAAATCACTGATATGGGCCCTGCATCTGCATTCACAACAGTATTTGCTTCTCTTGAATGTAGCTGCAAGTGAAAACAGGAGACTTTTCAGTGGGGATGCAGTATTCAGCGACTGCTGGGGAAAGCCTGGGAGCATGAGGCACCCTTGTCTTACACGTGTTTAGGCTGAGTACGGGGATGTGAAGAGCAGCCGTGTCACTGGGATGTGGGGAAACACGTATCCCTGCAGGAGCAGCTTGTTGGAAGGATGGGCTGTGGGAGCCACAGCGAATGAGGTTTTTGGGTTTCCACAGAGGTGGCTGGCCCGGACCTGAGAACAGGAGAAAATTTGTAGCTCTTCTTGTGAGACTTGCTTGAAGTGAGTGAAAAATGAAAGTGGGGACAGGACTGCCTAACAGGGGATTCAGAAGGGCTCTGCCCTGGCCTGGCTCAGCTACTGCCGGACTCCGGGGAGCTTTATCAGTTAATTCAGTGAGAGTGAAGCCAGTACTGAATGTTACTTTATTTGTGGCTGTGCCTTAGGAGGGACAGGTCATCCTTTACATCTACCTCTCTGTATTACAATGAAGCCCCACACAAAGGCACTTAATCTTCACTGGGGCCAGCAGGAACGTTTCTGCACTGATTGGTATGTCAGAAACGTGCTGTCTTTGATACTGAAAGGGCAGCGATTTCCTTGCAGCAAATATGCATACATGTCATGGAGGTGATGTGTTCAGAATAGGGAGATAGGAAAGAAGGAGAAAAGGGAGCCAGCAGCAATCTTGCTTATCTGTGCCTTGCTGTGTTCACAGCCCAGGAGAACTGATATCTGTATCACTGAGATACAGCCTCGTTCCTCCTGGGATTGCAGTAACCATCTTCACATGGAAAATAGCTAACAACATGCTACATATAAAAGAGCTTGCCACAACTGATCCTCAACTGCGCCACTTGAAGACTATTAATCTAATTTCTTCATGATTATCTTTTCAGAAATTGGATCCAGCTGTTCAGCAATCTTCAGTGGGAGGTTAATGAATATTGCTGAGCTTGCAGAACAAAATGTTGAGCTTCAAAAAACTTTTGGGTTCATTTTTAATGAAATGTTTTAAATTCTTGGCTTTTATCTATTTTGCAAGCTTCAGAAGTAGCCCTGGCACCCTTTTAACTTGCTTACTTGATATTTTTCGTTAGAAGAAACTCAAAGCACATGTATTAAAATGCATCATATTGTTGCCCTTTTAGCCCAAACAGTATGCAAAAGTCAAAGCCTTCCTGTCTTGTTTCCATGAAAAATTGATATGGCTCCAACATTGCTCTGCAAATAAGTAAGACTGTACAAGAATCTACAAAAAGCTTTTTTTTTTTCCCTGAATGCACAAGGGGAAAAAAAAACCCCAGAACAAAAATACTGTAGGAGACTGGGAGGGTGTTAGGGGCATGTATCGTACATTTTTGACATCTTCCTGGCCATCCTGCAGCACCACTTGCTGACTACTACTAGGAAAAGGTGGATTGGCTTGACCCGGTGAGGCTGTCCTCCACCTTCTGCAGAATTCACCCTTTCACCAGGGTTGTGTCTCAGGAAGCCTTGCCTCAACATCCTTCTATTGGGTTTGCGTGGCAAGGTTTC